>NW_027396821.1:219901-376361 GCF_047715825.1 Aspergillus stella-maris | reverse complement strand
ACCACATGCTCCAGAAGCTCCACTGCCTGCTTGATCTGTCCATTGGCTTGATATGCACGCGCGAGTTCATGCTGAGAAGCAAGTCGATCGGGGTGCTCTTTATTAAATTGCCTTTCATGCCAGTCACAATGTTCTTCGAGGTACTTAACGGCTTCTGTTGCTCGGCCATCCGCTAGAAGGCACATTGAAACCTTATAAAGTAGCTCGTACCTGAGCCCATTACCCTGGACTCTATCCTTGCCTAAAAATCCTAGTGCGTGGGGTAAATACGTCTTCCACAAGTCTCGGTTTGTATGATTATTATTAGGGAAGATCTCTTCCAGCCTTGTAAGAGTCGTCTGGGTCCACTCAGACAGACAATCATTTTGCCTTAGCCAATTACGCGTTGCAAGATGAACTAGTCGATGAAGATCAAATGACTTGGTAGGCCGCCGGGTCACAAAGGCGTACCCCTCCAGGACCCCGATGGATTCGACCCACGCCTTATGGGATGGTGCTGGTGGCAGAAGGGTCTCCGGAATCTCTGTCGGCTCGATGCATGCCATAAAGCATAGGATATCAGTAGCGAGGGGATTGGTACGCTGAACTCGTTCGAAAGAGATAAGCCAGGTCGTGGCCACCGGGTTTGTAGTATCGTGGGGTCGCCAATCGTCCCCAAATTCCTCACTTAGCAGGTCGATCACCTCTTCCTCCTTCGCGAGTAAGAGCGATAGGTACTCCGAAAGCGTACTTAGACAGTTCTCATTGATATAAGAAGCAGCCTGTACAATTCCCAACGGCAGGTATACCAGCTGCTTAAGAAGCAGCGCAGCTTGGTCTCTGTCTTGCAAGAGAGATTTATCCACCAGACGTTCGCGCAGGAGCTCGAGCGCTTTTGCCTCGTCCATCTCTGGGACTGTGATCACATCTTGCATCGCGAGCTTGGAGGCAACTTTCTTAAAACGGGTGGTGAATAGCACGCTGCCTGTCTTGCTCCATGGAACATAGTCGCTCAACCGGTATGGCTTGGTGTTGCCTTGGGACTTGCCAAACCACATGTCGATGTCATCCGCATTGTCGAATATCAGCAACCATTGACCCGCGCTACTGTCGCAGAGGTAGTCCTTGACAAGCTTCTTGGCATCCGCTCCCTCTTCCTCAAGTCCTGGCAACTGTAGCTGCTTGGCAATGTGAAGATATGTTTGTTGGAGAATCTCAAAGTTTGTAGCTGGGATCCAATAAATTGAGCAGTCTGGTCGCGACTGCTGGGTTTGGTACGCAAATTCGAGTGCAATCTGTGTTTTACCAACACCACCAAGGCCGGTGATTGCAACCTTGTGCTGGCGGCCTGGGGAAAACAGCAGCTTTTCAAGCTGACTAAGCTGTCCACCACGGCCGACAAAGCCTTCGTTCTTTGGAAAAGGAATATTCCTGAAAACAAGATGGCTGGCTGACAATTTATCAGCGGGACATAGACTAGAAATACTTTTCAGAGATTCCAGAAACTTGACTCACCTTCGCGGCTTTCAGGCACCCAGTACTGCAAGAAAGCTTTTGCCACCGAAGCTCCAGTCGCGGCTGCGTACGCCTGCCACAGCTTGTTCTTGTGGCTATCGGCATAGTCACACACGCCCTTGATGATGATACATGGGATGTTGTCCCATACCCCTGCTCCCTCCATTTCGAATCCAATGACCTTCTCACTTCTGGCTATTTCATCTCGATGCTCTCCAGACTTCATCACCGTGTCGGCAGAAGCAACTGGTCCAATATATATCAAAGGTTGATTGGCTCCTGAAACCTCTCGACATCGGATTTGTTGACCATTATCACAACCAATCTCGTCACAGTCCCTTCCTAACGCCTCCTCACAAACTCTTTCTGGTGAGTCGCTTTTAAAGCAGGAACACTCGGCAGGAGAAGGGTGATTATAATGTTTGTGAAGGTAGGAAGCCTTGAAAAGGACATCGCTGACTCCGGGATGACTCCACCTCGCCGCTCTTTGCTGGAGAACTTGAAGGTATTTCTGTGTCTGGTTATTAAGTTCGCTGCGGGAATTCTCAGCACGGAGGCCGTTTAAAAGTGTCCGAATCTCTTGAACTGGCCTCCCCAGCGTGTCTTTAACACTAGTCTTCCTTCGATAACCATCAGCGTATTGCCTGCCGAAATCATATTCGATCACCGAATCGCTGATAATCACATCACCTAGGAATATCTCTCGATTCTCAGGCGGAGAAGGCGCACCCCCACAAACACCAACAACTAGAGCAAGCTTGACGCCCCTGTAGCTGATTTTCAGGCTAGCTGCAACACCTGCTGCGCTTCTCTTTCCCATTTCTGGCATGTAGCACAAGACCACGTCATGTTTGCCCAGGCTTCCATTTATGTACGCATTTGTATCGCCTGGTGCTTTGCCGTAGTGTTTTCCGAGTCGATCATAATGTTCATCGAACAGGGCCTCAACAGCCTCAGCCTCAAGAGGAAGGGCACAGATGATCGCAATTGCAAAATCGTTGCGGTTCTTTGGTCGCATTTTTGGAGAACCTGCAAAGTGTATTTGAAGATTAAGGTAGAGCTTGCTGGATACCTGCGCCCCGGCTATGATATGAAGGCGTCAACATGAGGGTGAGCAGAGCTAAGATCGTGAGACAGATGAGTGTTGGTGTCTGCAGCCTCACGCTTGTAATCACCAATCACAGGTGTGCATTAGCCGCTCGATGGAGGGGCAGCGCGGATGCTGGCACAGCATGCTGCTGAATGGGACAGTAAGTGATAATTCTATCAGCTTCGCCATGAAAGCTGATTTTGTAAGTAGGAAACGTCTATGGCCAAATTCGACTCGCACTGGTGTCGAGAGCGGGTCCACCCGTTCCATGCTTGCTCAGTTAACTATCAGTTGAGCAAGCATGAATCTTAGAGGGAAATTAAGGATCACCCGGGAATCACGTTAAGCGGCCATACCGGCCACTCAATAATAGAGAGTATCCATCGCTTCCCACAGTTTCCTGGTGTCTCGTGCCGTCCATTCAAACCCTACCTGGTTCGATTTGAGACATATAGTATAAGTTAAAGCTCAGGCCAGCAGTCATAGACTACCCTTCATATGAAGTCGCGTTAGTGGTTGCAAAGACAGACGCCTTGGACCATAAAACGAACTCCGTTGTGTTGGCTGCAGTGAGCTGTGCTACCTGAGCTAGACGTACACCTACATCATCAAGACAATAAAACGTAGTATTGACGTGACCAATCCTTAAGTGCGGGCTATTTAAGGATCCAGGGACCGTTTTGAGAACTGATACATGGCACTGTCGAAACTTTGTAACATTATCACTATTGTTCGCTGCAGGAGAGAAACGAGCATTGGCACCGCGGCATCATTCTTGGCCTTTCGGAGACGCGGCCATAGCAATACAAAACCTGGCCCATCACAACTGTCAAATTCAATCACGTCCATCAATACTTTAGCTAGATTGCAAGCGGCTAGATTAATCGACTTCAACGCAACTCGCGTAGTCTGGAAAGCTGACGTATTGGAACATAGACTCTAGTCTCAGAGGCGACTCTCATAATGAGACACAGTAGCGCCGGATTGAGCTGCGATCCTTGCTGACCGACGAGAAAGACATGCAGGATTTCATGTTTCTATGAGAGCAAGGGACTTTTAAAGTCCTTCGCCTCCTATCTCTCTTCTCTTCTCTCGTCTCTGATAACACATTCTGTGAACTTTAGGAGCAAACATCTTCTTTTAGTCTCAGCTAGACCCAAACACGGCAAACTGAAAAGACAACAAGCCGATCTTATCATTTCGAACAGCTCCCTCCACACCGCGGGATCACCGCTAAATCCGCCTAAATGGCCTAAACCCTTGATCTCCGTCCCGGCGCGCACGATGAAAGTCCTGCGCCCTCCAGTCTCTGTCTCCTTTGCCGGGATCTCTGCCATCAATCTGCTCATCCGCAGAAAACCCAGTTCTATATGGCAGGCTGTTTGTGACCGGGACCGGGGCCAGGCTCCTAAGCCGTTTCCGCCCTCCGTTAATTCGGGCGTCATGTACTCGCAACCAGTCTGCGTAGATTTCCTCATCTACTGATTCAGCATTGGCCAGCTGTGGAAATTGAGGCCATTGTGCACCTGGAAACTGGGCCGCAGAATCTTGATAGTGCGGGCCGTGCGGAAAAAAATGCGGTGCGCTTGGATCCAACTTCCGAGCGCCGCGAGCAACTCTATCTTCGCTTATCCTTGCAAAAAGGGTGTCAGTACCCCAGGGCAGGCCCTGACCATTATATCCCTGTTGGTATTGAAAAGGCACCGTCCCACCAACGAGACCGAGTCTCCGTTGATCGCCCTCCACTTTGGCCAAAGCGTCACGGTCTAGATTTGGGTTGCGGTAAGCATCTGCTGAATGCATCATGGGAGTGTACATTTGTTGAGGCATTACGGGCGGGAAATCGTCTTCTGGAAACCATTCAGGCTCAGGGACGAAATGTTGGACTGGTAGGCCACCTATAACATACGGGGCTTGAAGCCCGTTGCAGGCGCAGAGTGGTTTATTCTTGGTAAATGGCTCGCCGCAGACGTAGCAGAATACTGCGCCGCATCGACATCTAGAAGGGTATCTGTCAGCTTAACTACTCAGTCAGGGCAAGGGAGGTAGGTGCCCAGGTTGGGTACACTCACTGTATTGCCGAACATCCGCTAACTCGCTCTACCATGCTCTGGCAAGCCCAGCACTGTCTCCACCCCTTCCTCTTTGCTGTTTCTATCAGCGCCTGCTGACCTTTATCCTCAGGACAGTCGTTCTCGTGGGCCTTGTTCCTGCAAGCTATGCACGTCATGGCACCGCACTCGGGACATACCGCGACATCGCCCTCGACATACTCGGCGCAAATAAACGCCGAGCATCCACTGCAATACATCCTATCCTTTGCGTCATGCTCGGCTTTTCTCTTGATGTATTTCCTGAGTGTTTCTTCGTCCAAAAACGTCCGCACACTCTTCAAGGGGATCGCGTCGCAGCATCTCGGGGGGAATTTATTTTCGTTCTTGAGAGCGGTATCAAATAGTCGTTTGAGGCAGGCTGCGCAGTAGGTATCGCTGCATGGGAGGATTGCTACCTTGGTTATTCTATATGTGTCGGTGCAGCCCGTACACGTGCGGGTGCGGTCAGGTTGGTCTGAGGATGAGTCGTTGGTCTGTCCCATGGCCATCTTGCCAAACTTGGAATTGTACCGGAGGTCTTCTGTCTTCGGGAACGGCTAGTTGGTTAGGTTGGTTGGGCGGTCGCGGGGGTTATCGAGTTGGACGTGGTTATATGGTGTGTTGTAGCATATGCAATCACATGCTCACTGCCTAGGATACATGAAGATGGAATGAGTCAGTGTGTGAATTTTCAGCATGAATGTAAAGTCCCACGCCCCATGACACCCAACCCCATCTATACAAGCACTCCGCGCCAATCAAATCCTCAAGGAAAAGCATGGTGAATTCGGTAGTGAATGTAGGCGTAAGCCATGTTCCTGACAGGACGATTAAACTTTTCATGTACGGATAAGAGTTCCTCATCCTGGCCGGACCTGGATTCAGGATCTACTTCGGCTTGCCTAGTTAGTCAAGCCTCACTGGTTAGGAAATAGGTCGTCCCAGGAAGCCCTAACCGGCCCCAAAGTCAACTCCAACTGGCTCGGAGACTTAACGCGGACAATCTGCGATCCCCCCGACCTCCTGACAAATGATCCTTCCACGGCCAAAGCATACTTACAAATGATTAATAACCCGCATCATGGATATAAAGTCGGATATAAGACATCAAATACCCATCTGAAGCAATACAACCAAGCACCCAACCAAGCACCAAAATGCCCACGCACATCGCCCTCGCCGGCGCAACAGGAAACCTCGGCCAGCCCATCCTCAACCACCTTTTAGACAAAAACTACACCGTGACCGTCCTCTCTCGCAAGAATGGCAGCTCGTCAAAACTCACCCCACACCCAAACCTCACAATCAAGCAAGTCGATTTCACCTCTGTGCAGTCCCTAACAGACGCGCTAAAAGATCCAACCCCTCCACAAGTCCTGGTCTCCTGTCTCGCGACACTAGCAATCGGGTCTCAAAACCCGCTCATTGATGCCGCGGTGGTGGCGGGCGTGCAGCGTTTCATACCCGCTGAATTCGGGATGGATTCGACCAACCCGCTGGCGAGGGCATTGCCAGTTTGTGCGCCCAAGGCAGCGACGCAGAATTATCTGGCTGAGAAGGCCGGTTCCAATGCGGGTTTCAGTTGGACAAGTATTGCGAACGGGCTGTTCCTTGACTGGTGTCTTGACGCAGGGATTATTCTGGATTTCGGCTCGCAGTCTGCGATACTTTATAATGGGGGCGATGTGAGATTTAGCGCGACGTTATTGAGCGACGTTGCGAGGGCCGTGGTCGGTGTTGTTGAGTGTCTTGACGAGACGAGGAATCGGGTTGTTTATGTTCAGTCGGCTGCTGTGACGCAGAATCAGCTACTGGGGTATGTGAAGGAGAGGGATGGGAAGGATTGGAATGTTACTGTCAAGGGGACAGAAGAGGTTAGAAAGGAGAGTCTGGACGAGATGGCTAAAGGTGAACAAGCGGATATTGATGGCGCAATGCTGGGGTTTTGTATTGTTGGATCGTGGGATCCGGAGTATGGATGTGACTTTTCGGGACATTTGGACAATGAGTTGCTTGGGATGAGGGAGTTGACTGAAGCTGAGCTGAGGGGGGTTGTAGGAGGTTTTATGTAAAATAACTGCACGAGCCAGAGAACAGAGGGTGACCGGTAAGGAGGACAGATTTTGTTTCCCAATCCGTTTACTGGATTATGTCGTCTGTATTGTTTGACCATGAGCTCTCTGCATCAGATAACCCTTGGAGTATACAGTAAGCACCTATCACAGACCAAGAAGAAGAACCATGATCAGGAACAACTGTAAACTACAAACTGCAAACCCGAGAATCCGCCGAGCCGCTGGAGAATTTTCCAATTTTGGTTCAAATCTCCACTACATTGCCCAACTCGGACAGAATGATGGAGAAAACTGGAGATGGACCCAAGCCTCGCCACAAAATCTTTGCTGTGGAATCCAGATTATAAATCGGTCAGGTACATATAAGAAAAGTGCAGGTGTCTTCTAGATACCCTTGAAATTTATCCGAATTTACTCTCTGTGTACCACCAAAATGGCATCTCAATTATTCCAACCACTCACAATCGCAAATGTCACGCTCAACCACCGCGTCGTCATGGCCCCATTAACGCGCCTGCGCGCAGACGCCTCGCACGTCCAACTCCCCATCGCAAAAACATACTACGAGCAGCGCGCCTCCGTCCCAGGAACCCTCATCATCGCCGAAGCAGTCATGGTCTCGGCCGTGGCCGGCGGCACCCCGCACGGCCCCGGGATCTGGAGCGAAGACCAAATCGCCAGCTGGAAGGGCATCACCGATGCAGTTCATGCAAAGGGGAGTTATATCTTTGCGCAGTTGTTTGCGGCCGGTCGCGCCGCGGACCCAGGCACGTTGAAGGCGGACGGTGGATTCGAAGTTTCTGCGCCGAGCGCGATCGCCATGGATCCTGATAGCACCGTTACGCCGAAGGAGTTGAGTGAGGAGGCGATTCAGGCGATTATTTCTGATTTCGCGACTGCGGCGAAGAATGCCATGCGCGCGGGATTTGATGGTGTCGAGGTCCACGCTGCCAATGGGTATCTGGTTGATCAGTTCCTACAGGATGTGACGAATAAGCGCAGCGATCGCTGGGGAGGAAATGTTGCCAACCGGGCGCGATTTGGACTGGAGGTTGCCCGTGCACTTGTTGATGCTGTTGGTGCTGAGCGCGTTGGGTTTAGGGTTTCGCCGTGGAATACATGGCAGGGGATGAAGATGGCTGATCCGGTGCCGCAGTTCAGTTACTTTGTTGAGAAGTTGAAGGAGTTGAAGCTTGGTTTCTTGCATGTCATAGAGTCACGGGTTATCAACAATGTCGACTGTGAGAAGGCAGAGGGGATTGAGTTCTTGTTGAAGATTTGGGGCAAGACGTCGCCGGTTCTGGTGGCGGGCGGATATACCCCGGCCAACGCAGAGGAGGCCCTTGCAGGGTACAAGGAAAACGACGTTGCAGTTGTCTTTGGGAGACATTTCCTGGCGAATCCCGATTTGCCGTTTAGAATTCAGCACGATTTGGCCCTGAACAAGTATGATCGGGCCAGCTTCTATAGTCCGATGCAGGAGGAGGGGTATGCGGATTACCCGTTTAGTGCTGAATTCTTGGAGTCGAGGAACTAGAAGAGACAAATAGATTAGATAGACATGCATAATAGATAACTCTAGTAATTCTCCAACCAGAGTGGGGGGATATGGCGGGGCAGAGCTTCTTTGTTCTGACCTCATAAGCCCTTGCCCCCCACCTCAACAATAACACTACCACACTTTCTCTCTTTCTAGGTCATTATCCATACAGCACCATCCAACCATGTCAGCAATCAAATTCCCCGGCGCAGCCCTCGTAACGGGCGCAGCAGGAGGCAAGCCAACCCACTAGCTATGTCCCATTTCGCCACTATTGTCTAACCTCCGTGTAGGAATTGGCGCCGCCATCGCCCTCGCCTTCGCAGACGCAGGATGCACCAGAATAGCAATAACGGACATCAGCGCATCCGGTCTCGACATCGTCCGACAGCAAATTGTAGCAAAGGGCCCTGTCAACGTCTTTCTAAAAGCCGGCGACATAAGCTCCGAGGAATTCGTCGACTCCTTCATCAACCAAGCACACGACTCATTCGGTCGACTTGATTACGTCGTGAACTGTGCAGGCGTGATGCTCAACGACTTTGCCCGCTCGACCGATGTCTCAGCGAAACAGTTCGACTTTGTCAATGGTGTAAATTACCGCGGGACATGGCTTGTTTCGCGCGCTGCGCTAAAGAAGATGCTGGCGCAGGATCCTGTCGCCGATGACCCGGCCGAGACATGGCGTGCGAAGTCGCGGGGGTCGGTTGTCAATATTGCGAGTCAGCTGGGGGTCGTTTCAAGACCAGGTGCTTGTATGTTGTCGCGACCATGGCCTTCCTTCGGAAATTTGTGGTACTAACACAGATATAATAGCGGCATACTGCGCCTCCAAAGCAGCCATCATTGGTCTTACACGGGCTGATGCGATTGACTTTTCCAAGGACTTGATACGCGTTAATTGCGTGTGTCCTGGTGTTATCGAGACGGCATTGACGACAAGCACTCCTGAGCGTGTTGAGGCGATTGGACCGGCTGTGCAGATTGCGCCGATGGGGAGGATGGGCGATCCGAGAGAGGTTGCTGATGCGGTGCTGTTCTTGAGCTCGTCGAAGGCGTCGTTTGTGCAGGGGCATGCTCTTGTCGTTGATGGGGGGTATGTGATTAATTAATCAAAATAAATTCAAGATTCTTCTAGAGCCAGACTTCATCTCTAAGACCGTCTTTACTAGTGTTTGACGGACTAGTAACTATGTAGATCCATCAACCTGCCTTCAAATCCTTTCATTTGCGAGGCTGAACCGGTTTGATTTTCTCTACACACTGTCGGTTCGTGCGCTTCTTCGAAGACAAATTGAGTGGAGTGTTTTTCGCGGGATGTTTATCGGATCATCTTTATATAGCCGGCAAGTTCAAGTAATTGGATTTTCTAGACCGCAAGCGAAGGAAGTAGCAAGATTTCCAAGCTCTGACACTTACTATTAGCTGGATAATCTAGCAATCAAGTTAACGAATCTTATTTTGGTGGAAGTGGTCCCATGGGCCCACTCGCGTGGCTATCGCAATACTCTTGGACGTTCAACTCTGACAACCATGCGGATGCGAGGATCGCAAAGACGTCGCGGTAGCCATGTTACATTCCACGGGAACCGGCCAATACAGAATGACCGACTCTCAGAAAGCTTATCTGGTAAGTGCAGACGCTCTAGGATGTCTGTCAGGGGAAATCGCGTTTCTTGTCGATCACCAATCTCGATCCACACATTCAGCCACATGGATCCTTGCGAGATCCGATCCGTCTATCATCAACTAAATCAAGCTAGAAGTTTGCCATTCTCTGCAGCTCATATTCCCTCAGATCGGCAGGGCTGGAATCTTATAAAAGCCAAGCCCCTGAAGCAGCTTGCTTCTACAACTTTCTCCCGCCATTTTCACTCGAATCTAAATTCTCTATCTCTCACATCCCAAGGTTCATTCGTCGCCCATCGCCACCAAAATGCAGCTCAAGAACGTCCTCATCGCGGCCTCCATGGCTCTCACTGCCTCCGCCGCCGGGAACAGCACAAACACCACCGACATCGCTCCTACGATCCAGAACCGCCTCGCCGGTCTTGAGCTTGGCTACCTACACACCGAGATCATCCTCGCCCAGCTTCGTGATTCCACTGAGGATGTGACTGCCGACGTATGCCCCACTTCAACATCTCAACCTACGTGAGCAACCGAGCTAACCAGATGCTAGGACGTCGTCCGCACATATCTCAAGACCATCTCCGCCGAGGACCAAGCCCTCGACAAGCCCCAGCCCGCTCGTCCCCTGTCAGAGTCAACGCAGCTAGTCCTGTGCCAGGCTTTCCACTCTGTACGTTAGATTCAATTCATCCCACCTACTCACTTGCGAGCCAAATGGCATGGTATGCTAATGTTGATCTTGATAATAGCTCACCGTCACCGGCCTCCGCCTCGACAACGCCCTCGTCAACAATGTGAACCAATTCAACCAGACGCAGCGTGACGAGATTCTCTCTGGCGTTGACCGTGTCTCGGACGAGACCTCCCGGTTTTACGATGATGTTGCTAGTAATGCTCTTACTTACTGTGTGAAGACTGTCCAGACCGATAACAACGCCCTTCTTGAGTCGTTTGCTATGGTTCAGGACGCTTATTCGCAGTAAACGATTGGTATTGAAGGTGGAAGACTTTATTGAGTGTAATGTTTAATCGGGCTGTTTTGTATGTTGTATGATTAGGGACCAATCATCCAGTACATGATATAGATTAATGAGCGCTTTGTATAACATATGGGGTCTGCAAAGGTGGAAGAGGCTTTGCGTGACACGCCGAATGATCGTTCTCAATCCGACATTCGAAGTCGATTGTAAGAAAGTATTTGGACTTCGTGAAAGACTCTTTCAGGGGCCTGGAATCGACAAATCGATGCGTCGAAGATGTAATAATATATCCACTATCGCTATCCTAATATCATCACTTATGGACATCAATCTCACTATGAAGCATGTCTCACGGGTGTCGTTTCTATTCCGCGGCATTCGCCGTATTCTAGGGCTCAGCCATGGTATCACAATTGTAGATCTCCGCCCCGTTGGGATACCTGCGTCAAGGATATGAATATATAACAAGCTTTGGTATCTTTGAGGCGAATAAGGCTTCAATGCTCGTTGGGCTCGCTTCCCGGAACAGAGATGCATTGTCTAGCTGGGTTATGGCGTATATATTGTCTGTATATGTACAGGGTAGAAGTTTATGGTAGCCGTTCAAGCTACAATGGTAAATACATAAACTGCCACAATTTCGCTGTCTGCCAGTGGATGTTTCTCTCGGCCGAACACCGCAATAGACTGATAAATCGTGTATAAATACACAACTATGATCATCGCCCGCCAATCATCCATTTCGACAGTGTGATTTCACTACCATTAGCCACTAGAAGAATCCTATTGACAGCTCGGACTGGTGGCCGGCTTCGAAACCGCTTCTGAAGGATTCGTCTGAGAACAACCATTGGCGATGCCAAGTAAAGTATCATCCACAGCCGCATCATACGCAGCACCGCAATTCGGATCACTGCCGTGACGGCGCTTAGTATCTCATTCTGCAACAGCTGCTCGACAATAGATAAGAAAGTCTCACCTTGACCCCCCACTAGCATTCTCAAAATAAGAGCAGATATCATGCGAGAAACAATCCTGGGTATATGCGTTGCCCAGTGCGGTACCTGTGCACCCTGCGCCGCAGCGACCGTTACATGAGTAGCTAGATTCCGGTGTCTTTGTAAGCTAAAGGCAAAATATATTCAGAAGCAGGGATATGAAGGCATACTCTCCCTCGCCAGCACTGTTAGTTCCGTAGTTGCTGCCAACCACGCCGGAAAATGTGCATGTCTGGCCTGCGCTGTTGGTCCATGTTGCGGTTGCGGTGGATCCAACTGTTAAACAGGTGACCGAGCGTTTGTCGTGGATGTTTGTTGGCGAGGACACTGTCATGGAAACCAGTGGCAGAAGCCCTAAGACGGTATGAATGCCGAGCACCATCTTCAACAGTTTTGGGAATAATATGCGTACGCGGTCTGCTTGACACCCAACCCTTCCATACCAAACATCAAACAAGTCCGTGCGGCATATATACCATGGCCCGGGGAGATTTTCGGAGTCAATTTCGGGGACTTGCCATTTGTGGACTACGTCCGTATCATGTAGCTTCTGCAGGTACTGTTTGGTGGTCCATTATGTTGTGCGTTGCCGTTGAAGACCCACATGGCAGCAGGTTCGCTAAGATGGCGACTTATGGTATCATCGACAGAAGTACATTGTACCGCGCTACCATATAATGAGACCAAAAAAGGACACCTGAACTGCGATATACAGATTAGATATTGAGTTCATCTTTCTGGTTTGATAAGACAACATCAACATTGTATTCCTATCATATATTCCGAGTGACAAATGGTGTTTTTGGAATCGACAGGGAGGAATGACATATCTTGGCGGAAGCTCTGCCACTCCTATAGAAGCTCGTTCAACTAGTCACAGAAACATTCCGCGAATAATGCCGGCGGCTATTGAGCGCTTGAAGGATTTTCCTCTGTTTTATAGCTCGGAAGAACGGAGGCGCACTTGCCTGGTTGGCGTCTTACCTCAAAGGGCAAGCATGGTCACAGCCCAGTTGGATTTGCATGATTCATAAGGTTGAATAAGGGTAGCATCATCACTCTATAGATTGTGTACCATCAATCTCGGGCCAGTCAATGCCGAAGCAGCGACGTAAATGCATGCATTCATGGGAGCAGGGCCAATCGCGGGGCGACTTCCAAGATCTACGGATAATAATCACCTGCATTCCACCAATGAAAGTTACTGACCTTGAAAATACTTGTACCTAGGTTCTCGACATGAAGAACCGGGTAATTCCCCGCCCTGGATTTCGCCGTGTGGGGTACAGCGGCTGATCTTCAGGGAATTCAGGGTCAAAGAGAAATGTTTAAAAGAGATGATATAGGTCGTGGTGTTGGAGTAATGATTTCCAGCCACGACAAATACAATGGCAAAAGTGTGGGCAATCGCGTCCTTCATTCTCGGTGCTGTGGCACTCACAACCACAGAAAATTCTACTCACTTTTCTCTTTCAAATGAACGATTCTCAGTCGCGTTATCCAAATCAAGTGGTCATATCGAGGATGTAATACTCGATGGCCAGGACCTCCTCGGTCCTGTCGATGGCAACACAGGCAAAGGCCCCTACCTGGATTGCTCATGCACGCCCGCTGGGTTCTGGACGCCCGGAAGCGAAGCACAGTTGGATCTAGTCAATGGGAGCGACTCGACGGGCACCCCATACGCCGGAATAATCATGACAGGTACATATGCCTCCACGAACCAGACACTGTCGCAATACTTGTTTCTCCGAGGCGACGAGACGGGCCTGCATGCGTTTTCCAGGGTGACGTACTTCAATGAGAGTGCGCCGTTTCTTCGAGGCCTGGGTGAATTAAGAACACTGTTCCGGCCCAACACAGATCTGTGGACTCATTTCTCGTCGAGCGACGGCAATTACGGGCCCATGCCACTATCCAGCTCCGAGGGCGAAACAGTACAGGATGCAACGACTTACTATGGGAACAATACCGATGACCCCTACGTGACGCAGTATTCCGACTACTTCACCAAGTACACGCTCTCGGAGAGCTGGCGGAACCACGACGTCCACGGCCACTTCAGCGACGGGTCACAGACGGCTGATGGGAGCACCCTGGGAGCCTGGCTGGTGCACAACACCCGCGAGACCTACTACGGCGGTCCGCTGCACTCGGACCTCGTCGTCGACGGAATCGTCTACAACTATCTTGTTTCAGGCCACCACGGGGCACCGACGCCGAACCTCACACATGGATTCGATCGCACTTTTGGTCCGCAGTTCTATTACTTCAACAGGGGGGACGAGGACGCAACATTGGCCGACCTGAGAGCTGATGCGGCGCAGTATGCGGATCCTAAATGGAACGCTGAGTTTTATGATTCTATTGTGGAATATGTTCCCAATTTTGTCCCATCATCGAACCGGACGACGTTTGAGGGGAGAATTGACATCCCCACGGATGCAAAGAGACCAATTATTGTTCTCTCGGAGAATCGACAGGACTTTCAGCTGAACGTCTTTGATACGCAATCTCTCCAGTACTGGGCAGAGATCGAGTCCGGTGGTACTTTTTCGATCCCACGTGTTGTTGAGGGGGAATACAGAGTCACCATCTATGCCGACGGCATATTCGGGTGGTTTATCCAAGACGATGTTCAAGTGTCGAAGATTGCCCAGCAGGACTACCATTTCCACTGGGACGAAGAGGCCGCGGGAAACGAGATCTGGCGCATCGGCAACCCCGACAAGACATCTGGAGAATACCTTCACGGCTACGCACCCGATACCTCTAAGCCCCTCCAACCAGAGCAGTACCGCATATACTGGGGCAAATACGACTACGTCGCTGATTTCCCGGACGGCGTGAACTTCCACGTCGGCGAAAGCGACCCTGCCAAAGACCTAAACTACATCCACTGGTCTTTCTTCCCGTCGCAGGGCAACCATCTGCGATCCGAGTCGTATTATGACAACGTCAACAACTGGACCATTACATTCGACCTGACGCAAGACCAGCTCCATGATACGCAGACAGCAACATTCACCGTCCAACTCGCGGGAACGCGGAATGCAAATGGAAACTCCAAATGGACGCCCGCTGAAAGCGGATACAACGATTTACCATGGACAGTGAACGTCAATGGGCGCTACGAAGACACATGGATAATCCCATACTGGCGCAGCGGCTCATGCGGCGTGCGCAGCGCCATAACATGCCAGAATATTGAGCATCACTTCGAATTCCCCGTGGAATACCTGGCGCAGGGGCGGAATGAGTTTGTGCTCAGCTTGCCGTTTAATGCGACGAGTCCCGAGTCAGCCTTGTTGCCGGATTCGCTTTACGTGCAGTATGATGCGCTGAGATTGGAGATTAGATAGCCAGCCCTTAGCCGCCTTGTGGTTGTTGGCTGAGGGCTCAGGGGGGCGGTTTCTCGTGTTGCTTACGCTGGTGTAACTCTCGCTGCTAATCCTGGCACCACGAACATTCGGAAGGATTCGAGGGGCCATGGGGTCGATATTCTGGGCCATTTCGAGCAACGATAAGCGTTGGGTATCAGCCAATAAAATGAGTTGTTATCTACTATGATGGTTGTACTTGTAACATGCATTAGACCCTTGTCAGGTTCAGCTCCTTGCCTCATGCAGTCCTCCAAAACTCAAACGCTACTTGTAGCAACTTGGTCAGAGGAGCAATAGAACATTTTGTCTACTTGGTATTAGGGAAATGTAAGTGAGGAATACTCAATCAAGTGTTGGTGGCGTGTCAGCCTCGATGGCGTAAGCAAGGCTATCAGCCCTGTATGTCGGGGGTACCTCGAAGCAACCCTGATGAGGCAAGATACGCATCGGCAGTTCGCTCAAGTGTGTGAAGACTTGGCCACTGCTGGTATCTGCTGTGGCGCGACTGAGGCATTAACCCGACACACTTGAGCAGCCCGGCGTATTGAAACAGAGACCGAGCTTTGTGGGCCGGCTTATTTTTTGTAGCCCCAGCCGTATATAAGCGACACCAACATAAGAGCCGGGAAATTTCCAGACGCCCTCGCAGTCGCAGTCGCAGTTGCAGCTGTTGACAACACAACGATCCTTTCTCAATAGAGACACACACACACGCCATCATCAGATATACCTAGATGATGATGGAATCCAGGGAATTATTCACGCGGAGCCTCCAGGTATCGGCCGTCCTAACAGGCTCGCTTCTCTCAGGTCCGGTCTACCAATGTTTAACCCTATATCAACCTAATACTACCATTGCAACCCGCTTACCATACCTCTTTCTCCCACCAGGCTCCATGATGACAATTTCCCTCCTCGCCATCCCCGTCTTCTTCGAAACAACCACATCCCCAACCCAACTCTTCCAGCAATGGGCGCGCATGTTCCACTACGGCCACCGAGCGCACCCCGCAATGGCGGCGATAACATTCACCCTATACAGCTACGCTGCCTGGCGACGGAGCGTAGAGAATAAGCCATGGGGTACATTCCTGATAGCTGGATTGGTCACGACGCTTATGACGCCGTTTACGTGGATTCTAATGCTGCCGCTTAATGGGAGGATATATGGGCTTGCGACGGCGGGGAGGGAGAATCTGGGTGTTACGATTGGGGAGGCGAAGAGGTTGGTTGGGAGGTGGGGGTTTATGCATCTTGTTAGGAGCTTTTTTCCGTTGATTGGGGCTGGGATTGGGATTAAGCAGATGTTGGGGGATTTGGTGGCTTGATCCATTTGAAAAGGTTTGTTCTGTACTTAGGTGGTAGCCGATTATAACCCTACAAATATCTCCAGCTAACATGAGACCCTGTGTTTTATCTTTGGAAATTTAGCGACCTGGTAAGAGTCTACACTAGGTACTCAAAGAGCCAGTACTATCACTTTGCCAAGAATGTGACAATGCAGGGATGGCCTGCCAGTTCAGATGTGCATTGTTGTACATGATACCTCATCACATGTTCTCGCCAAGTCTGTATATCCTCCGAGAGCCCTCTTTAGCAGGCAAAATCCATGCAGAGTAACTACTATAGTACAAGTATAGCCGAATCAACCAATGAATAGATGAAATAGGTACGAGTCGATGTAATATTACTAGGGGTAGCCAGGCTCTAGAGCTCGGGAAGTATCTCCATTACAGAGCCCGCCTAGTACTTGATTTATGAGCTGGGGACTCTAAAGAACACAGAAATTCTGCTATGCGACATTGACAAGCGTACAATGCGCCCGGTGGACTTTAAAATCCGCATCTGCATACAACGGTCCCTAGAAACAATTTCCAATTTGGCTACATGTCTTGCACCTTGCGCACGACTAACCAGGTCGGAACAATCTGTACTACCCAGAGACCCAAACTACATTGGTCAATCAAAGCACCCGCATATCTTGAAAAGACAAACTTACATTAAAGCCTCTGCGCCCATCATAGTCCACTTTGTTTGCACCGCGTACCCCAACGCCGCACCGCCGGTATTAACAGCCTTGAGAAACCCCGTGTACCGCTCCAATTCATCGACATTCTCTGTCAACGAACCAACAAGCGCATACATGAACGTTTGGAATGCGTGGTCCACGAATCTAAACTGGCTATTAGCTGGTTCTATCTTTAAAAGGTTGGAATGACTGGGCCCTTTCTTACCCCTCAAACAACATCAGCAAAAAACTAGCGTAAAACTCGCCCTGAGACCAGTCAAGGCCCACAGGGTTCGTAGCTGAGTAGTACCACTGCACAACAGTATACCAGACCCAAACAAGCGTGTAAAGGATATAAACCCCCGCAAAAGCCCATCGGAATTTCACCGATTTCGATAGCCGCGCCGAGTCAAGGAAGCACCCCATTGCAAATGTCCCCCCGATACCGACAAAAGCGCCCGTGAATGAGGTGAGTGCGCGACCTCGTACGGAATGGTACATTGCTGTGAAGTTGCTCTTGTATGAGAGGAACCACTGCGAGAATATGAACATTGGGGTGAGGAGGAGCATCTGGTCTTGTTAGGTTGAACCATCCATTCAATAAGAATTGGTCTACGGACCTCTCGGCATTTCACTGCGTTGAATACTCGCTTCGCCTCTTGCCATGCGTTGGGCTGTTTCCTGGTTTCGATCTTGTGTCCGTCGCGGCGTATAACTTTTTCGGGATTCGATAGTAAGAGCGCAATGAATGGTCCGCAGGCCGCGATCGCAATTAAAGGGATGTAGGTAACTATGGATATATGTTAGGTGAGTCAAGGGATGACTATCCATTTGCTCAGGACATACCTGGGGTAATCATTCCGCGCATTGAACCCAAGCGCAAGAGCACCGCCGATGGAGTTACCGAGCGCGATGGCACCGTACCAAATTGAAACTATATATGGAATTAGTTGATGTCAAAAAGGGGCCGGTGCTGATGAGGTGCTTCTCACTAAATCTGCCCTTAAAATCCGGCTCTGGGTACGCGAGCATAACCGAAGCTTGAACCACCCTATTGACAATGAGAATGCGGCTTTAAGCAACCTTACAAAAACACAAGTACCATAAAACAGCTGTTGTAAACCCCTGAAGCGCCGAAGCGAAATACATAAGCCAAATGGTGTGGAACTTGTTGTTGCAGTACAACGACGCCCCGTTGATAGCAAATCCCATAACGCCGATACTAAGCACGATTCGTTCCCCGAGCAGGTTAACAAAGACACCTGTCAGCAGGGCAAAGATAACATTCATGCCGTAGGAGATGCCGCTGGTGATATTGACCAGGTGAGGACTCTTCAGTCCGCCTGCACCGAGGGCATTCAGTGCACCGTACATGCCTGGGCCGCAGAAGAATACCCCGGCAATGACTGCTGCTTGGAACCTCGTCGAGCGTCGCCATGGGATTGAAGATACTGTTGTCTCGGTCTCGGGGAAGGTTTGGATTTGGGTTTGGACGGTATTTTTTGCATCGTCTTGTGAGGCAGTTTGTGAAGACATCTTGGCTGCAGAATGGAGGTTCGGGAAAGTGAGAAGGGTATGTCGTATTTAATGAATTAGGGCTGATCAGGGACAGGGGTAAGAAAAGCTCACTCGGTCGATATAATTGGAGTAAGCAACTCATTCGAATTCCTAATGCCATCATTAATTAACCAGCTGCTGCGGATTGGGTGGTGAAGAGATCACATCAGTACCGACGGAATGGCGACAGATATTCGGGGCGAGATAATGGCATCACCGCAATTACTTATAAAACTGACTCCAAAGGGCTGTGCAAGCAGAATATGTACGACAAGCAAGTATGGCGCAACTATCTGTCGACGGAAATAGCGTCACTCAATTGAGTGAGTTCAAGCCTACAGACATCGAGTATCCCGCGACCAAAGACCACCCAGCCGTGCGCCAGCGAGCTCCGCCCCTGCAACCACTTGGACATCACAGACCAGCACGGGGTCCTCGAGAGCCAGTGGCTGTTCCAGAGGACCGTGGCCTTTCTGCAGATGCTGATCTTCCTCATCTGTTTGCCGATTCCGCAGTGCAGCGGATAGATCTGACGCCTTCGCTCGGTACTCTCATTACGGGCCTGCAGCTTTCGGCTTTGACAAATGCGCAGAAGGATGAGTTGGCGCTCCTGGTCGCTCATCGTGGCGTCTTATTCTTTCGGAACCAGGATATAACCGCAGAAGGCCAAAGAGAGCTCTTTGATTATTATGGTACGTAACCCTTTACAGTTCATTGGTTTCGAATTGCAGCTGAACATTGATCAAGGAATCCCTGAGCTACTCCCGGACCCTGAGGACGAAAAGGCAAAAAGCAAGCCAATCATTAATATTATTCAGGAACAAGAGGAGTACGTTATTATAGTATACCCTAAATACTAGACAGGCAAGCTGACACCATAACAGAGATTTCCGCGCCACATATGTCCACTTTAAGTGGCCATTCGCAGATTTCCACGCTGACAGCAGCTTCCAAGCTAACCCGCCCTCGTTTTCGCTCTTGCGAATCGATGAACTACCTCCTACTGGTGGCGATACAAGTTGGTGCGTTTAGCCTCCAGGTGTGGTAAGGATACTATAACCCCAGCTAACCGGGAAATCAGGATATCTGGCTACGGCACCTATGAAACGCTCTCGGCACCTCTGAGAGCCTTTTCGGATACTCTCAGCGCGTGGCATAGCTCCCAGGTATGTGCGGTAATAGTATAGATGTTTTTGTTTCCGCTTCGTGAGAATTATTGACCCCCGGCTCGGTAGCGCGTCTACGAATCCGTCGTAAGCCACTGGAACAGAAACCCTTCAGAGCGTCCAGTCGAAACTCTCCATCCGCTCGTCACCACCCATCCTGTTACGGGTTACAAAGTACTCAACCTCAACTCGGGCTTTGTGACGCGTCTCGATGGTCTAAAGCGCTACGAGTCAGACAAGTTACTCGAGCTGCTCTTTACGCATATCCATACTGCGCAGGACCATATGGTTCGGTTCCGGTGGGAGAAGAACTCGGTGGCGTTTTGGGATAATCGGTATTGAACCAATACCTAGTTCAAGTAAAGAGCAATGCTGACTGGGTATCAGGGCTACCACGCACCGCGCGACGCACGACTATGCACCGCTGAACCGGCATGGTGTGCGTGTTACCATCAAGGGGCAGATTCCGAGGCAAGTTGCTGGGAGCTTGAGTCGGAAAGAGGCTGTTGTGAAGGCATTAAAGGAAGGGAATGCCTATGCTGTTCATGATGATAATACTCGAAAAGGAGATTATTCGCGGGGGTATCCTAAAGGTTTGAGTTGAGGCGTTATAGGCTCTATCTATATTGCCAAGATGGTTTTGCCAATACTAGCCGTGTAATAGTCTGGGAGACCATAGCGTTATAGCTATCTTTTCCATTTTATCTTTATTGGGCAACGTGCAAGTAAAACAGAGCTGATCACTACCCTGTTATTAATGTCTTGCATGATTCAATAGTGCCTACTCCAACTTGGCCAAATAATGATTGGATAGTGCAGGGGTTTCCCAAGAGCACTATCGCGCAAAATCACGCGATGAGAAGTGATATCAGTACAAATACACAACCCCGCCCTCTGCGCACATCAAATCCGGCCTTCAAACCAGATCAAAATGTCCAAGCAACCTGATACCGTGATCCGGCGTCAAGATACGCCTCCCAGCGCAGATGAGCCGCGCCGCTCATTCCGCTCCTTCATCTGGGACACAGACACCCATTTGAAGACACTTGAAGAGCGCCGATTGCTGCTCAAGCTCGACATATCAATGCTCACCATTGGCTGTCTCGGTTTCTTCATGAAATACCTGGACCAGGGGAACCTGTCCAACGCGTATGTCTCAGGCATGCAAGAGGGATTGTCCATGTACGGCAACGAATACACCTACGCACAAACAATGTACACAGTCGCCTACGCCGTGATGCAAATCCCCAGCACACTCATTATCCAGCGCGTAAGACCGAGTATCTGGCTTGCCTGCATGGAAGTCGCCTGGGGCGCATTCACCTTTGCGCAGGCCGGGTTGCGGAATGTCCCTGAGCTGTACGCATTCCGGTTCCTAGTCGGGTTTTTCGAGAGCTCGTTTTTTCCGTCCCTGTTGTACCTGCTGGGGAGCTGGTATACCAAGGGGGAGCTTGCGAAGAGGGTAGCATTGTTCCATATGACCGCTCCGCTGGGGACTGCGTTTGGCGGGTATCTCCAGGCTGCTGTTTACGAAAATCTGAATGGCGCGAGGGGAATTGATGGTTGGCGGTGGCTTTATATTGTCTGCGGCTGCATGACTGTGCCTGTTGGGATTGCGACGTTCTTCTTCCTGCCTGATACGCCGTATACGACGCGGGTGTGGTTCCTGTCAGAGAGAGAGCGTGATCTTGCTAAGGAACGGGTGAGAAGGGCTGGCAAGGCACCGCCCGTCAAGATCACATTCAAGACGTTTAAGCATATTCTGAGTACCTGGAAGTGGTATGCTTTTGTCATTGGATATGTGGTATGTTTCTCCCTGGCACAGTTCTGGGCAACGCAATAACATACATCTCAGCTGTACGGATCCTCGTGCGGTGGAAACGGCTATTTCGCCATCTGGCTCAAGTCGGAGAACTATTCCGTGGCTGAGCGTAATGTCATCCCTACCGGAACCTCGCTCATTTCTGCAGCTTGTGTCGTGCTCTGGGGATTTTTGTCGGACTATACCGGCAGCCGCTTCGCCTGGATTCTTATTCCCCTGGTACCTACCTACCAAGCAACCTCCCCAACACAAAATATAATGCTGACTGACTTGATAGATATGGGGCCTTATCCCGAACGGGATTCTCGCGTTCTGGCCAGACAGCCTTGCCGTGAAGGAATTCGCGTTCTTGACAATTGGGATGCAGCTCATGACAGCCGTTTTGTACGTTGCCCTTTCTTACCGTGATTTCTATATCCAGCTGGTTACTGACATGACTGTCTAGTTATTCCTGGGCGAATGAAATCTGCGCTGATAACAACGAGCAACGAGCAGTGGTAATCAGCAGCATGAACGGCTTCCAGTATGCGGTGGCTGCCTGGCTACCGATTGTCATCTTCCCGCAGACCATGGCGCCGTCCTTTCGTGAGTTCGTCTACTATATCGTGGCTTGGTCTAACAAATACAAGGATACGGATTCCCGGCAACGTTTGGGCTAGTCATTGCTGCGATAATCAGTGTTGTTGTGATTCAGCTGTTTGTTATGCGTGACGAGCGGAAGGCAAAGCGGGTGGTGGCGGAGGGCAGTGTCGACGTATAGATTGAGTAACTGGTACCAGTGTGATCGTTTATAATGGACTCGAATACAATGCAGCATAGTCAAATAAGAGGAGTGGAGCGTAATGAAAGACAGGACAGCAGCTTGAGTGGCCCAAATAGGAAATTTTATATCGCCGCGGGCCCAGCCGGCTTCCTTCCCAACTCCAGGCAGGTCTGACCTTTCAAAGAACGGCAACAACAGCGATACAATACCCAAAGACCCTCTGCGGCAGGGTGGTAGTCAGATAAGATGCGTACTCACCACCACCATAGTTGCAAAAGGCAGTGCAACCTCTATTACATACCCTTACAGACAAGGGGGGGTGGGGGGTTGACTACGGGACGGGATGGACGGAACCTTGGCTTGCGCTAGCTCGAAAAGGAAACACTATATCGCCGATATAAATCATTGGCGCCAAGACAATCATATCGCCGACTCACAGTATCCTAGGAGGACGCGAGGTATAACAATCATGACTCCTATTTTTTTCCCCCAATATGCTCTTACCATACCTATCTGTTATAGCCACAATGAGTGTGATTCGTTCGTCGGGGTTGGTTCTCAACAGAGCTGTACCGAGTCTCAGAACGGCTTTGATATGGCCTTGTACGTATCTACATCAACAGTCACCAAGCACAAGGCGCCGACAAATATCGAGCTGGCAAGAACACAAGTCTTCAACTCTACCTAGCACAGTTATCAATGAAGGGAAGAGCAACAAGCTTGACTACTTTTTGTATTCCCCCCTTCTCCCTCCTACATCCATCAAAACCAATAGCTAACAACCTCCCCTCACGAAACAGAACAAAAACCGACGCGCTCATAAACTGGTCCCGCAACAGCTCCCTCTGGCCCCTCTCCTTCGGCCTCGCCTGCTGCAGTCTAGAAATGATGCACGCCTCCATGCCGCGCTACGACCAAGACAGACTCGGTATAATCTTCCGCGCCTCCCCCCGCCAAGCAGACGTCATGATTGTCGCGGGGACACTGACGAATAAAATGGCCCCCGCGCTGCGCCAGTGCTATGACCAGATGCCCGACCCGAAGTGGGTTATTAGTATGGGGAGCTGTGCGAATGGTGGTGGATATTATCATTACAGTTATAGTGTTGTGCGCGGGGTGGATCGTGTTGTTCCTGTTGATGTTTATGTTCCTGGGTGTCCGCCTACTGCGGAGGCGTTGTTGCAGGGGGTGTTTGTGTTGCAGAGGAAGATTGCGAGGACGCAGACGACTAGGATGTGGTATCGGAAGTGAGGTGGCAAAGTTGGGCGGCTTGTTAACTAAGATGTGAGGGAGGATTGTATGGAGTATCTTCGAATATATCTTCGTTGAGAAATGCGGAGAAGGGGAATAGTGAGTCCAGGTCCATTCCGAGGATATCAGTGTCGCCGGATATGGTGTTCTGCGTCGAGTCATTGCCGGGTGCGTCTATGGAACAGGGCTCGCCTTGGGTCGTGGATGCGATGCCAACCGGCTGCTGGGTCTGGTCGCTGTTCCAGACTCCAGGGTGATCGGGAACCCGGCAGCCATTTGTAGACAAGATGCGCGCAAACAGCGGATAGTACGAGTATAGCGGCGGCCAGTATTCGATAAGTTTACTCAGTACCAACATGCATAGATAAGCTCGGTGGGCTGAAACATCATTCATTTCCGACGGAGTGGATCGCCGTAGATTCTTGATTAGAACGGATAAGGCAGCAAAGACTGCGGGAAGACTTTGGGACATAGTTAGCCATGTTTAAAGGACAGAAGGAAAATACATACACGCGTAAAGGACAAGCAGCCAATAGCTCCGAAGACAGTAGGTCTTCCAGAATCCTCACTATTTGAACTGATGCGTCGAATACCGGCGTCCCCATAGTCATAATCTTGCTGTTTTGGAAATAGTTGCGTCGGAGAAGTATTTGGAATGTGCTGCGCTAGGTGAATATATTGAAGGAAATGGACAGACGGGGGGAAGAGCGAACCAAAAACGTAAGTGGAGAAGAGATGATAAAAAACCATTCTGCAAAGTGAATGTACCCCGTGGACAGTGGATCTCTTTTGGGACCGAGGTTTTCCAGGCCTCCAAGTCGTTCAACTCTTTCAGTGCAGTCGGCAGATCAGGATGAGCCTTGTTCAACGATCGGTGGCACTTGCCCACTTGCCAGACGTTAGATATCAACATTACTCTCGATAGGATCAAGTATTACCTCGTAGACATAATTCGGCAAGGTATATTGTGTGCAGAGCATACTCTTTTCCTGAGCTAATAGGTCCACTAGGATCAGACGTCTCTGAAGCTTCATTCTCAAAATCCTGTTCGGTCAATCGATTTGTCGTGCAATAATCGTCGTTGACGTGCGGAATGCGTCCTAGCAGAACGGCTATAGAGATGTCATGGCTCTACCAACTATAAGCAAGAGTCGTAGATTCGGCGGGTATGCATACATAGATACTCCACCACAGCCGTCTCCAGAGCTTTTTTCTCGACATTTTGAGCTTGTCATATGTTTTCCTGGGCTTTGTTGGCGGAGAAATCACGGGATTATTTCAATGCAGTGCTTACTCTTGATGCATACCCAGAGACTGCGCAAGACTGACAACAACACCAGTCCAATACCACATATCCTTCTGTTGCGTAGGCGTCTCCCACCAAAACGACAAATAGTAAAGGGCTTGCAATACAACAATAGCATTCGATTCATCATTAGCGTCATAGAGCGCCTTGGCTCGTTGGTAGCATATGAATGTCGCGATATATCTGTTCTCGAAGCCTGCGGCCGTCAGAACCGATTGCTCGCAGTGTAAGAAGGCAACAAGGTAGATCGCTTGTAGCAAAAGTGGCGGAGTACGGCCTGCATTATGTTGAAGGTAGAAGGTCCTCTGGTCCAGAATTGGAGCCACCGGATGAATCAGCTCGAAGAATATCTGGATGAGCTGGTCGCTGACTTTGGGGTCGAGGGTGTCGAATGCGCCTAGCTCATTGAGCCTTGCGCGTTCCATTCGGCCATGGTTCTCTACAAACCTTCTGGTCGGGGATTCAAGACGGTCAATGTGCAGATGATGGCTAACTCTTAGGCGAGACTTGTAGTCTTCATGACTTTCGTCTAGCTGTTTACGCGTATACTCGATGTTGAAGTAGTCGCCGTAATAGATTGTGCGACCATCCTGGGCTTCAACGGGAGACTGGGGTTCGATAATTGCGTCGCGACCAGATTCAGGAACATCTTGAGTTCTCTCGCCATTCACAGGCGTGTAGTTTCCCGTACTGGGCTCAGCGCAAGTTTGCGATGCTGGCCGTTGTGCTGAGTCTGGACTTGTACTCAGCGCCGGATCTTCATGAGACCAGTGACGGAACCCAGACCGCCGGACTCGATCACGTTTATGTCTGGTCTGTCAGTAGTTTGTACTTAAAATACGACTTAAATATCACCAAGAGACAACATACTTGCCGCGTCTGGAGACAATCGGCTCACAGGCTTGCCCATTGGCGCGACAACGAGAGCAGGGGGCTTGCTCGGTCCGATCACATTTCACTCGGCGCTGATTGCATGACTTGCAAGCTACTTTTGTCTTGGTTGATGTGACGGGCATCCTTCCAATTTCCAGTGGTGAGAGTAGGTTTGGTGTTGTCCCTTCCTCCATGACGAGCGCAAT
The DNA here is from genome assembly GCF_047715825.1 of Aspergillus stella-maris. Taxonomy (NCBI): domain Eukaryota; kingdom Fungi; phylum Ascomycota; class Eurotiomycetes; order Eurotiales; family Aspergillaceae; genus Aspergillus; species Aspergillus stella-maris. The sequence goes on along the minus strand of NW_027396821.1, from coordinate 350,124 downwards.
CACGTGTACTTGACGGCAGAGCCTGGCCACATGATAGTAACGTGATTGCTTCTGCCTGGTGCCCTAACTCGTCTTCCAGAAGCATTGTTTTCCGCAATTCCTCAATGACTTTGTCAAGTTCAGAGTTTTTTTGACACTTTCATGCAGCGCGGTCCGGGTGTTTGAAGGAGGCAACAGGGAGGGAGCAATTTCGAAAGCTTCAAGGTAGGGCTCAACCACCAATATTACGGAGGCCTAAAGTGACAATCGTGCAACATCCCCCACTTCTCAAAAATACTGTATACCGCTTTGCTTACCGCTCTTAGAAAGAATTTTTACCCCTTGTAGAGCTGGGTTATTATATAATTCCTACAAGGCTTTTTCAATGGCTCCACAACCTATCAATCTTGAACCGTACAAGGAAGAGATCATAGATCTCTTCAAGACTGGTTCCTATACTAATAGTATTGTTTTAGACTTGGGCCGCAAGTATGATGTCAAAGTCAGCATTCGTACGCTCAAGGCGCGCCTTAAGAACTGGGGTATTGTACGGAACTTCTCTCAAGGCAAGGACCCAGCCCTTCACGCTCGTATCAAGGTCTTGATGTATCATGTTGGCCTTGGTGAAGCTGATATCCTTAAAGTTCTTCGGTCTGAAGGCTATGGGATTCAGGCTCGTACACTAAGGTTCATCCGTACAAAGCTTGGGAGGCTGTACTGGACATTGAATCCAGTTCGTGACCAGGAACAGGTTAATGCAGTTATGGAAGCTCTTCGTACAGAGCTTGCATCTGGCCAAATTGAAGGTTATGATCGAAAAATGCTGGCAACTCATTTTCGGAGCCAGGGTTTACTTATTGGGAGGTACGGGTATCTAAATATATGTATCTATCAACCAACTAACTTCGTACAGGGACCGGCTCTTCTCATTATACAGTCAACTAGCACCTGAGACTGTACAAAGACGCTTACATGACCTGCAGCGTCACAAAGGTGCCTATATTGTACCTGGGCCAAATTTTATCTGGTCTATTGATGGGTATCTCAAGCTGGCTCCGTACGGCATTGAGATATACGCAGCCATTGATGCCTATTCCAGGTATATTATCTGGGTATATGTAGGCATTAGCTCTCATACAGCTGTAAGTGTACTCAGGCAATTCCTGGATACACTTAGGGTTACTTCAAGGCAGCCTCGATTCGTACGATCAGATCGAGGGGGGGAAACAGTTCTCCTGGCCAAGGCCCAGCATAAACTCCAGCAGTCATACCATCCTGAAATCTCTATTCAAGATTGCTATCTTTATGGTACAAGTACTGCAAACCAGCGAATTGAGGCATGGTGGGGTCAGTTAACTCGAGGTCTGCTTTTCCGATATCAAGTAAGTCTTCGTACAGTTACTTTGATATCAAACTAACTATGCTTATAGACATACTTTCAAGCCCTTGTAGAGGATGCGCACTTCTCCAAGGATAGTTTAGCTGATCAGATTGCTTTATATGCAATCTACATGCCTATTATTTCAATCCAGATTACCTCCTTTGTACGAACCTGGAACAACCATAGCATCCGCAGGCAACGAAACCGGCCACATCTTGTTACTGGCAAGCCTTTTATCAACTACTATTGCCCAGAGGCTAGTGTACGAGACCATGGTATTGAGTTTGATCCAGAGCTTTTTAAGTCTCTTCAGGATGATGTGCAGGACTGGGGTAAGTATCTTCCTTATTAAGACTCTGGCTTAACTAACCCTTGTACACAAGATCCTGATGAGTATTTACCAGCGGAGACCTATGCCTGGACTCGTACGAAGCTCCTAGAGCTTGGCTTTGATCCTGAAACCCCTCCACAAAGTGCTGGGGATGATATAGACCACTCTTCTATCCTCTTTCGTACAATCTATCTTGCTCTCCGGGCTAAAATTAAAGCTCATATTGAGGGTGGTCATCAGCCAGAGCTTAAGCTCTCAGAAAGGCCTACTGGGACCTTTAATTGGGATTCACAGCATGTCCTAGATGGGATAGAAGAGGTGGAGTACAATGGAGAACCTGATAAAAATTCTTGACCGCTTTAGCCTTATATCAAGGAGTATCCGCAACCTTTTGTACAGTCGTGAAATATGACATTCGTGCAACTTCTTAAAATGCCTTTATCAGAACTTTGTCCTATGACCAACCAGCCTCATGGCAATGCATGGTATTGTGAATCATGCCTTGCTACAAGTGAGCCTTTACGCCCTCAACAGACTCGTACAAGTCTGCCACAATACCATACCAGCCACGAGCAGCCTTGTACGGAGCCCCAAACAATAAATCCATAGGGCTTCTGTATTGGTCTTTATATCTAGAGGCTGCGGTTCCGACAATACCGAAAACACGGTAATCTCAAAATTTGTGCTGTTAACAGACAAGCTCACCCGCTAGCTGGTGAATCGCGGCGAACAGATGAGCCCTACTATTGACGAACTCTCGTAGTATATGGTGCCATTTGGCCGTCGAGAACGAGAAAGGTAGGTCGCCAGGATTCGCATGTCCCCATCTCTGTGTTCGGAGCATTGCGTGATGTTGAGCTAGGCGAACGGGAATGAGTATCCATCACCGGTAGGAGGCATCAAAGTCTTAATCTCAAGAGGGACGTCGCACCCAGCAGCTTCCAGGTCATCTGGGTTTGGCAAAGTTGATGCACCCAGTGGAAGGAATCACCCTAGGGCTGTACCGAAGTCGCTGGCAGTCTAATGCTGCGGAGATAGCATTCACTTCGCTGGTTGCAGTTGCATTTGGTATGCTGGACATAGAAAGCTCGTCGAAAGCATAATTTCCGGCTGACCATAGTGTGCGAGGAGCGCCTCCAAGGTACTCTAAGATTACACGAGCATAGGGCTCCATCCCAGTGGTGTTCCACGGTATTGTCAAAGAGTCGTTACCCATAACCAAGGGCGAATCATTAAATCGGAAGGCCGTTTTCTGTATGAATATTGCTGTTATATTCCTAGAGGCAAACAAGTCCACGTAAGCAATCGTGTTGGCGAGAGGTACGAGTGCGCCGCAGATTAAAGTACACACAAGTATTATAAATACTGCCCAGTCTTTTCTGCGCAATGCGGAATAAACTGCCACAATTTCCAGTGCATTAATATAATCAAGTAGGACCGAATGGCTGCCACTGGCCCACCTATCGCTCATGTTTGCCCATGGCGTAACTTTTTTTAGATCAGAGGCCACCCCCTTGGCGATGTATCCAAGCGTGATAAAAGCTAGAGTTGGCAAATATCTGGCAGAAAATAGGATGCCCTTATCATTTGATGAGAAGACCTGCGTTACAGAGTAATGGCGCAGGAGCTCAAGGGCGGCGATAGCTATGAAGGAAAACATAACGAAAGAAATGAGCGCCAGCGGTGTCAATATCGGCGGTATCCATTCGGGCGAGGACCGGCGTCTCCAGCTGGCGCCAATCTTGTTGAAAAATAGACGTATAGCGCATGGTGGGGTTAGGAAATAACCTGGGTCTGTCACTGTCATCTCGGAGCAGCAGAGGGGTTTTAACTTAATATTTTTAGAACTACCTGAGCGGGGCAAGCAAGGCAGTGCAAGGAGTGTCGTGCAAGTCTTTTGCGGGTGCTCTGTGATTTGGCTGCATGGGCGAGGCTGAAACGATCACTGCCAGCTGGTCTGGTTGTACAAGCTACTCATGGCTCTGAAATGCTTGGGTAGCGCAGTCCATACATACACATGTATGCAGGCCAAGAAACTACGTAGTATTTATTGCAACGCGGCTACGCCCTCGGAAGGATATTGCAATAGCTCGTTAGTTGCCGGTGGGTGCAACGCGGTAGGCTTGCTTGTTGCCTTGGTTCTCTAGGCTTTTACCTCCTGCATGTCTATACCCGATAATACTTGAAAATAATGTACATATATCTAGCCTGGAGAGCATTTACAAATTCCTCAACTTCCGTTTTTCGGCTGCGGTCGAGGATCTGTATGACGATAGCAACGCCCAATGACTCCAACAACCTTTCCCCCTCTCTACCCTCTACGGCCGCTTTGTAAAAGAAAGCTGACAGCCGTCCTAAACTCATCAGTACTAAACAACAATCAGAAACAAAAGAAAGACATACCATCGGGAACAGCGTCGCAAACACCCGAATCTCCTCACTCTTCTCCGTCGCATGATGAACCCAATCCAGCTCCAGCGCCGCCTTACCAATCATCCCGGCCATCGAAAGCGGCACATACCGTCTAGCCAGACAATCGTGCGCGCCGGCCCCAAAGACAAGCCAGTTCTTCGTCTGTTTCTCCGCGTCGCCTGTAACCCACCGCTCTGGATCGAAGACTTCGGGGTTAAGATAGGCTTCTGGGTCGTGCAGGGCTGGGTAGCAGGAGGGAATAACCATGCTGTTCTTGGGAACGGTGTACGATGGCGTGATGGGGAATGATCTGGTCGCTAGGTACGGGACGAAGATTACGGGGGGGCGATGGCGGAGGACTTCCTTGATGACGGCCGTGGTGTAAGGGAGGGATTCCAGCATGGGGAGGTCAAAGGGTTTAGAGCGGTCGCCGTTGCGAGCAGCGAGATTCTCGCTTCGAAGCTTGGCGAGCACGTCTGGGCGTTGCGCAAGGATCTGGAAGAGCCAGGTTGTTGCGCTGGAGCTGGCGTCCTGGCTGGCGAAGAGGAAAGTGAAGAGCGTTTCGGAGATTTCTTGGTTCGAGAACTCGCGGATGAGGTTGGCTGGCTTGGGCACATCTGCCTCGCCGGCTGCAACCCGCGCATGGTATCTGGATGACTCGAGCATGTGGAGGACCCAGTGGTCGACGATGCAGGTTGGCTCGGCACCTGGCCTTGCCATGTTGGCCTTGCAGGCTGCAGCGCACTTGGCAAACTCGGCGTGTACGGCGTCGGCGGTCCTTTTACCGCGCCATGGCTTTGTGCCGGGAATGTACATGGACAGTGGAACATTGACGAGTTCGAGCGCCGCGGTAGCATGGTAGAAGTCGTCTGCGATTTTCTTCACCGCGTCTTGAGAGATGTACTCGCCGAAGAAAGTCCTCAGGGACAGGGCGCAATTGATCTCGCGGAACAGCGTCATGAATTCTCGTGGCTTTCCATGGCATGCTTCACTTGCGGCAATGAACTTTCGAAAGCATTCAGCCAATACTCGCTCCTGGGCGGGAAGGTACGTGGCCATCGCCTTGTTGGTGAAAAGAGGCGTCAGACCACGTCGGTACTCGGTGTGTGCCTTCCCCTGAAGAAACACCCAGGCCTTGTGACCAAGAATGTCCTTTGCGATGGGCACGATGCAGGGTTCAGTGTAGGTGGGAGATTTGAAGACTTTGTGGGCGAGGTCGCGATCCGACGCGAGAACGACGAATCTGATTTGATTAGCTATCCAGAGCCGTGCAAGGCAGATTGGGAAGCAAAGGTGTCAGTGCGAAATACTTATGGAAGATGGAGACGCAACTCAATGGTCCGCTCGCCCATTGCTCCAGGTACGATTCAAATCTTGGATGGAGGGCTTGGATGAAAGGGCCCATCAGGGGGATTTTGAATGCTGGACCGGCAATGGAGCCTTTCCTCCAAAGGTACATGGCTGCGAGAATCGTCAACTGAGCTCGCTGACTAGTAAATAGGCACTTTACCTTGGTCATAAAGGACAATGCCGAGGAGAGTGGTGAAAATGTACTGCCAGATGGACCATCCTCTCAGGTATAGTAGGGTGCTCTGTAGAGCAGAGAGGTTGAATTGCGCCTGCCACAATGGCAACTCATTGCTGGAGCTGGAGACATTTAGCAAGGAACCCTCCATATTGCAAGACTCTGATTAGCATGGGTCTGTCTGGTACATTGCGTAAGGACGAGGAGGTCTTGTTTATAACTTTACAACTTGAGGGCATCGAACCATTGCAGACTGACATTCTGGAACCATACCTGATCAGGGCTAGACTCCGATGATCTCAGGAGGTCCATTCGGCCGCTAGTACTGTCCAGGATTAGCATAAATCTAGCACAACTGCTGGTGACATGATTGGCGGTTTCCTATGTGGTAAGCAACGGCCCCTTCAGGTCCACTTTCCATTCTACTCCACCATCTCAGCTTCGCCCTCACGCAACATCCCCCAACCTCGACAACTCCCAATGCGCCCATCACTGCGCCGCTCTTGCGACGTCTGCACCAAGTTCAAGCTCCGCTGCGACCTTCGCACTCCTCGCTGCTCCCGTTGCGTTAAGCGCAACGTCCAATGCGTATACGCCAATCAGCCGTTGACGGCGCCATTGCATGTCAGCCATGATGGTTCGATAGCGCCGCTTGACGAACGCAAAAATCTAAATACATATAGATTCGGCTCGCTTGACCCATTCGACTCCTACCCCCCGACTAGACTACCGAGGCAGCACGTTCAGCGGCTGATTCACAATTGTACGCGCAAGTGCGATAGCATCACCTGACCAGGTCCAAGACTGACGCATGATATAGTCCTCCACAAGATCGCCTTTCAGTACTATCCTCTCGACCTGAGTCCAACCTCCAATCCGTTTCTGGTCTCCTGGTGGCCTCTTGCCCTCGGCGACCCTGCTCTGTTTCACGTCTCGCTACAGACGGCTTGCCTCGATGAAGAGCTTTTGGCTCAGAAGGGGTTCCGAGCATCCGAGATTCTCATGGCAGATTCCGTGGTACTGCTTCGGCACAAGGTTATGGATACGTCGCTGGCTGTGCAGGATGGCACCATGGACTCTGTCATCACGCTGGCGGCCATTGAGGTGAGATCGAGCTATCATGGATCTGTCACTGGCCCTTTCTCACGCCGATATAGTTTGGCAAAGGCAACCTCAAGACGAGCGAAATGCATGTTCATGGGGTGAAGAGATTGGTTGACATAAGGGGCGGCATCAACTCGGTGCGACAAACCAGTCCGCTCACTGCGCGAATGGTCAGCTGGTACGCACGACAAAAAATCCCGCTCTGAAGTATATGGGTGCCGCTAACCTGTCCAGGGTGTCAATGATCGTTATGGGTCACCCTCAATTTCAGACACAGGACGACACCGGCGTGGGGGACGGGATACCTCTTATCCCAGAGTGGCAGAGCGACATGACCACGATGGACAGTGGCCCGTACGTCCTCAGCATTCTAGATATGCTTGTTGACGTGGAAGTCAGAAACTCCCTTTTCCGTCTGCGAAGTGCTTTCAAAACGGCTAGCCAAGTACCCCTTTCGAGTACAAGGCTGCACGACCTTACTTGCTTCGTCATTCACCGGCTTCTGCTTCACCGCGCGGACTCCGAACCCGGACAGCCCGCACCATCACCAATAACAGAATGCATTCGGTATGCAACCATCCTATACATGTTGATTATCCATGGCCCGACTTACTACTCGCATGAGGTCTTCACGAACAACCTCATCAGCCGACTAATGAGCAACCTTGATATACTCTATTCTTTACCTCGCTGCTACGAATCAATTGATATCTGGATCATAGCCATCGGTCTCGTCGCATCATCGGACACCCGACAGTACACATGGTTCGTCGACAAGGCAATGCACATAGCTTCTTCCTTGCAGATACGCAGCTGGTTTGATATCTTAACGCATATCAAGGGCATTCTTTGGAAGGAGACAGCACAAGGTGAATGTGTCTTCCGGCCGCATTGGGACGCTCTGCCGTTGGCATCTTGTCAGTCTGTAGTCCTTACGGATACTGTACTTCTGGAAGACCCCGTACCATGCAGCATGGACATTAGGAGGGCGAATGTTTTACATTTTGCACCTGATAGTTCTGAAGCATTGATGAAATATAATTGATACCACTTCAACCTTGTACACGATCGAGACCGCATAATGCTCGTGCTTGCAGGGCTTCCAAGAGACATAGATTAGACCTGCCAACGCTAAATGGCGTACATCCACAATTGCAGCTAGAAAATGGAAGTTTGAAGTAGACTACAATCCTAAGCATAAGTGAAGCAGCAAACTAAGTCGCTGGCTTGCTTCACATTGGTTAATGTTGAAGGCGTGATGGTTGTATTTGGAGGATGATAGGACTGATGTTACCCGTGCCAAAATATATATCTTACCATCCGACTTCCGGTACCAGGTGCGACAACCAATTTCGACACAATTTCGAGGGGCTTGAGGCATGTTTAGGTTATATGGATAGAAACCAGATTACATAGCGAGTTAACAAGCGAGAACTTACTATTTGGACCCCTACTCGAGTGTGAAGACGAGTTGAGCTCGCGACGTGATCAAGACGGGGTCGAATCAGCGGCGCGCCAGTATACTAACAAAGTAATATAGACCAAAAGCAAAACTGCTGAGTATAACAAGACGTCTCCGTGGCGCAATTGGTTAGCGCGTTCGACTGTTATGACAAATGGTCGCTATCGAGAGGTTGACAGTTCGATCCTGTCCGGGGACGTTTCTTTTTTCTCCGCCTTTTTTTTTTTTTTTCCCCGCTGGCACTCAGCCCCAGGCCCGGCCCTCTTCTGCGTCTCCACCGTGTATCTCTTTCTCTCCGTTGTATAAGTTACCTCCAAGCTCACAACTAAGCTCCATGGAAGCGCTTATGGCCCAGGCTATAAAAGCCATGACGGCTCTTCGCAAACCATCAGTGCCCTGGACATTGGACAAGCCATATCCTCAGGCTTACTACACGTTTGACCCCGCAACACGCTCGTGGGCCACCAAGTCGTCGTCTACCGAGGAAGGTCCTAGTACCAATCGAACAATCACTACCGCACTGGCTCTATACACATGGAACATCGACTTCATGCTCCCCTTTGCCGCAGCACGCATGCGACCCGCTCTCGCATATCTTAATAAACTCACGCAACAACTCGCTCCAACCGAAGCTCCCATAATCTTTCTCCAAGAATGCACCCTTTCCGACCTTGAAACAATCGCCTCGACATCCTGGGTCCAGGCCAACTTTCACCTTACAGACGTCGACACCACGAACTGGGCGACGAGTCAATACGGGACCATCGCGCTCGTGAGCAAAAGACTGTGCATTACATCGACTTTCCGCGTGCACTATTCGCACACGCGCATGGACCGCGATGCCCTCTTCATCGATATCACTTTCCCCCTCCCACTCGGTACCGGGATCAAAAGGAAGAAAATCCGCCTCTGCAATACACACCTGGAATCTCTAGCCCTGGACCCTCCACTCCGCCCAAAGCAGATGCAGCTTGTTTCCGCCTACATGCACGAAGACGGACTCGACGCGGCCCTTGTCGCGGGGGACTTTAATGCCATTCAGCCATTTGACCGGACCCTGCACAGCGAGAATAAACTGAAAGATGCGTATTTGGAACTCGGTGGGGAGGAGGATAGTGAGGAGGGGTATACGTGGGGCCAGCAAGCGGCGACGGCTCAGCGGGAACGGTTTGGGTGTTCGCGCATGGATAAGGTGTTTCTTACGGGGTCTGTGGAGGTACGTATGTTTCGAAGATTTGGCGAGGGGGTTTTGGTTGAGGGGGAGAATGAGAGAAGGGAGATTGTGCAGTTGGGGTTTGATGAAGGTTGGGTTACGGATCATTTGGGGGTTTTTGTTGTTGTGGATATAGCTTAAAGAGGTTGGAATTGTGTTGTAGGTCCCTTTATTAGCTTCGTCAGGAAAGTTGTGGTAATCTACCAAAGGAATTTATATTGCATTAAACAAGTAATATTATCGGACAGGACATTAAAGACGGCGAACAGAGTGGACCTGACTTCATAAGACCCTGCCAATTCCTGCTCCGCTTTGATATTCCTCATAAGTGACGCCGCATTCTCTGCAACCTTTCGAGTCTCCTCAGACAGATCTCCGTTCAGAACAGCCTCATCGAATCTAGTACGCCAAAAGTGCCATCGTTCTTTACACCAGCCCCGTTTCCCTTTTTAAATAACTAGAATGGAGACGATACCTTGTGGACGGTGACGCACGCTTGCTGCGGGGCACCAAAAATAAGGTATCTACACTGTCGTCTCCAACTCTCTCCAACAATCTTACAAACACCAGACAACACGTTCAAGATGACAGAGCAGAAGCAAAAGTCAATCGCTATTATCGGAGGTACTCACCGGTATCTCAAAAGTTCAAGCCAACCCTGCTGACGCTTCGCAGCCGGAATATTCGGCCTCTCCTTAGCCCTTTCCCTACGAGACAGAAGTGAGTATTTCCCACGCCGCAGAGAAAAGAAAAAAAAATCATTCATTGCTAACCGCACCAGACTATGCCGTCACCGTCTTCGACAGAGCCCAGTATGACCAAAACGGTTATGACCCCGCCGCAAAAGACGTGCAAGCCGCATCAGTCGACCACAACAAGATCTTTCGCGCATCATACGGCACAAAGCTGCATTACCAGCGTCTAGCAATGGAGAGCCGCAAGGCTTGGGTTGCTGAAGACGAAAGGCGTGGGTTCCGGAGTACCGGGAACGACTGGGATGAGGACAGACTCTTCGTGAACAGCGGCATGCTGCGTGTTCAGCCTTCGGATGAGCTGAGTGCCCTTGAGCGGGAGACGCTCGAGAACATGGCTCGAGACGGGCTTCGGGATACGCAGTTTGTCAAGAGTGATCAGGGTGATTGGGAACGGGCAGAGGAGCGAGGTTGGAAGGGTAAATTGCTTGAGTTTGGGATTCCCGGGTCGAATCCTCATGCTACGTATGAGGCTGTTTTGGACTCTACGGCTGGCTTTGTGAGGTTTAGTCGGGCTTGTGCATATTATCAAGAGGTTGCTGTGGAGAGGGGCGTGGTGTTTCGGTTTGGGCCTGAGGAGGGGTGTGTCGAGGAGCTTGTGAAGTCGGATGTCAAGGATGATTCTAGCAGGGAGAGGGTTACGGGTATGAAGACAAAGGATGGCAAGATTCATTATGCTGATGTTGTTGTTGTTGCCGGTGGGTTACTGACACCCCGTTTGTATCTCTTTTACACTGACAGCAGCAGCGGGATCCTTTTCAACCCAGATTCTGCCTGACCTGAGCTATCATCTCGAGTCCTCCGCTGGAAGCGTAGCGGCTTTCAAAATTGACCCGGCCAACAAAGAGCTCTGGGATAAGTACTCACCTGAACGGTTCCCTGTCATGACTTGGAAGAGTGTTCCGAGGGATAGCTCTGGCAAAGACACTGGAAGCATCTATGTCCTGCCTCGCACTCCAGAAGGCCTAGTTAAAATTGGATATCGTGGCATCAAGGTATCTCTGTCTGGCTGATCGCTTGAACCTCGCTAATAAATCGCAGTTTACCAACTTCCAACCAGCTCCCATCAACATACCCTTCACACAAGATGGGCAGTGGTCAGTCCCCCTACCACTGAGTGAGTGCAAGAAACTTCAAGAGTCTGCCGTCTACGCTATCACGCAATTTGTTTCCATTTTCCTACCAGATTTCAAAGATACCCCATTCCATTTCACCAAGCTTTGCTGGTACACCGACTCACTCGACAACTCCTTCGTGGTACGTATTTTCCCTATTCTGAGCAATGTTATATATCCTAAATCTATCTGCCAACAGATTGACTACGTCCCCACATACGCAGACAACTCCGTCTTCGTCTGCACAGGGGGCAGCGGACACGGAGCCAAATTCGTGCCGATCCTCGGCCAGGTAACTCAGCCTTTCCAAGCAATCTCTTGGGTCCACAGGGGCGATTAGCTAACAAACAACAGCACGCCGCGGATATCCTCGAGCATGGCCACGGAAGTACTTCCTACATGAGGCCATTTTGGCGCTGGAGGCCGGATGCGCCGAGGAGAAATGGACTCGAGGAGGGACCTGGTGGGCCGAGGGATATTGGGCACCACTTCTGAGCAGGGGTGGCCAATGTTGCAGGACTATCGCGCTTGTGGATATGTTAGAATTTTGATGTGTTTCGGTTGGATTGTGTAAGCATCGTCAAACGAGCCGGTTATACCAGGGGTTTGATCCCTCTGAGTGACGGTCTCGCCTAGAGCACGCTGGTGGTTAAACGAGTGGCCAATAAACTTCCATAAGTAGGTAAGACGACCGATGTTACCTTCCTTAGACTCTGAGTAGTACTACGTAGCAGCTCCGTAGTACTCTTGTAGCTGTAGCCATTGCAACTCCTTCAACATCTGCTCCCGTCTACTTCTCATCCCCGTTGCCATATTTCCGAGTCACGTATTTACAAAGCTCCTAATACCAACATACTCATGATGTTGGACCGTCGAGTTAAAGCAAGTATGGCTTGGAGCAGTATCAAAGCGGAACTCACTTCCATATTCTCGCCGCCCCGGAACCCTACCCCACGCGGCCTTGCCGAACCCCCACGATCAACGACAAACTGTCAAGGTCCTCGCACCTCGCTTGTCATGAAGCTTACGCATCCGAGCGCTATAGCCAAGCCCTTGGCAAGTGAATATTATATGGCCGTCAACTAATCATCTTCAAGTCTTTTGAGGATCTGTGACTTCGCAAGGTCCTCCCGACACATTCGCCCTCTTGCGCGGCCGGTCACAGTCCGTTAATCAAAGCTTGGAGAACGTTGCCAGCCCACGCCAAGAGCTTGGATCGGAGGGCGTGCTCGCAGGGTACCTATCTATGCTCATCTACATCCCTGCATTGGTGTGGAAGTTGCATGTTGTGTCGGAGAATAATCTATATGATTGATGGGCCGAGAACACACAAGAAAAGCCAAGTGGGCCAAGGAAGTCTTATAAGAAGCCAAGCTCGTTGTCTACTTCCTGCGACTCTATATCTCACGACGGCTGAAGGCATATTCTTTACAGAAAATAAGACATCAAAATGGCTGTCGAGCTTTCCGAGAAGACCGCACCTGAACCCCAGACGCGCGCTGCCAACGCTACATCCCCAAGCCGACATGTCGTGGATGAGCGCGATGCCGACGACACGACAATCTTCTACAACAAGAACAAAGACAGCGTCAGACCTTTGACCCCCGAAGCTCGCGGCAGGCTAGTCAAGAAGAACTTCTGGTTCCTCCTCATCCAGACATGGTGGATATCTTTCCTCATCCACTTGGACAAGTCGACTCTTTCGCAGGCCAGTACCATGGGCATCTTCAAGGATGTGAGCATGTCCAAGAATGAGTATAATCGGCTCTTCATCTTATTCTACGCCGGATATCTGGTTGCCTTGTGGCCTGGAGCATGGATCTCGCAGCGTGTTGGACACAAACATTTCATTACGGGTTCGCTCTTCCTCTGGGCGCTGCTCATCGGTGTTCATCCAGCCGTCAAGACTGGGCGGCAGATGATGGCTGTGAGATTTCTCTTGGGAATGGTCAGTTCGTTTTCTCACAATGCACAAAAGCATACTAATAAATGCAGACGGAATCTCAAATCGTTCCCTCAACAGCCGTCCTCCATCAGGCCTTCTTCCCGCCCAAGCAAAGCCCTTGGGTGCAGCTCCTCTGGTGGGCCTTTGGAAGCATGGCCAATGTCCTGCTCACAATGGTCGCGTACAAGCTCATCATTGACGACAACACGAACACACTTGCCGGTGGCATCAACTCGTGGAAATGGCTGCACATCATCTGCACCCTCTTGACATTCACCGTATTCGTGCCGCTTGTCATCTTCCTACCCAACTCGCCCCTCGACGCAAAATGGCTCTCGACAGAGGAAAAAGTGCATACAATTGAAATCATCCGCGAAACCCATGCGGGAATCACAAACTCGACGTTGAAGTGGTCGCAAGTGCGCGAGTCATTTACGGACTTGAAAAGTTGGCTATTCATGTACGTCTCTCTCCTTGACTTTGGACCATACAGTACCTAAAGCGCCGCTAACACAATTTGATTGTCCTGCCAGTTTCCACATGTTTTTCAATGAACTCCCCAACAACACCTCACAGCAACTCCCACTCATAATCGTCGGCTTCGGCTTCACAGCCGCCGAAAGCGCACTTTTCAATATCGTCAAGCCGCTCTGGGGATTCATCCTGATTGTCGCATCCGCTGCTATGCTGTACAGCACCAGGCTGGGAACCGGCTATACCTGTGCCATTTCATACATCCCCTGCTTTGTCGGCGGTATAATCGAGGTGAGATACCTGGTTCTCGAGTTTTGCCTTATATAGCTCGCACTAACAAGAGATCTCATAGCTCGCCGCACCATGGAACAACAAAGTCGCCCTCGTAGTCGGCACGCAGATCTCAACGTTCAAGCCATCGTACCTCCTTGGTTTGAATTGGGCCGGGACAACGACAACGGGCCACACGAAGAAATTAACGCTTATGACCTCTTGCATTGTTGCGGCCTCTGTCGCGAATATGATTTCTCCAGAGTACGTCGCCTAGTACCATAGTGGACCTATTCTATTATATAGCCATGCACGCAGCTGACTTGTCTAGATTCTGGGAAGAGAAGTACCAGCCCCGCTATGTCCTCCCTTGGTCATTCATGACGGCGTTCTGGTTTATCTCGCCGGCAATGTGTCTGATTATTCGGTTCTACCTGATGCGGGAGAACAGACGCAGGGAGGCGCTTGTAGCTGCAGCAGCTGATGGCGCTGGTGATTCTGAGAACGAGGCGATTGATACGGGGAGCGAGATAGTGAAGATTGGCGAGAGCGACTTGGACAGGACAGATCGAGAGAACCTGAGGTTTGTTTATCCGCTTTAGGGTTACGTAGACAATATGAGTAGGGTTGAGTGGGCGAGCTATTGCGGGAGATGGTTCGAGTTTGAGAGTGTTTGGGGTGAGATTTTGAAATGGTGATGCAGGCTAGGTTATATGAACATAGATGGTATCTAGATGAGTATGGACAGATCATCAAAGGACACAATTAAGCATTGTCTACATCCTGTATTGGCTCATTTTTTGATGATGTCGCAGTTTCTTCGTTTTATCAATCAAATGTTTCTCGTTGGCTCAAATGGCACCGGGGCAAGACTCTCTACATACACGGGTGGCGAGACCATTCGAAATCAAACCGGAGATCCTCTATCACGCAAGGATGTCTCTCCTTACTTCCAGGTTCAGAGGCTGCAGATGCTTGTTCAAAGGCTGCACCTTCTGCAGTCGCCTGGTGGTCCAAGCACGAAATCCAAATCGATACAATGGCCGAGCTTCCTCGGTCCCAGTATGGAGCCTTTAGGTCCTTTTCTTCAGAAAAATCAGCTGATCTGATATATCGCAGACTATCTGCACGGCCCGATCCTACCTCTATCATGACTAGTTTTGCTCTTGGTTCTTACTCTGTGAGGTTAAATAGTGAGAGCGACCGTCAGGCTCTCTTTACTCACCTTGCTCCTTATATCCTCTGCAATCGGCATTTTCTGTTTCCATTCGCATTCGCATTCCATTACATCTATCCCAAATCAAGTTACTCCGAATTTCTCGTCAAAATGGTCGCTCTCTCAACAACCTTCATACCACTCCTCACCCTCCTCGCACATCTCAGCGCCGTCTCAGCCTCCCCATCAAGCAATCCAGCCCTTGAACTTGTTGAACGTCAAGAACCAAGTCTGCACCCCTTCGCCTGCCGTTATAGAATCCCTTGATCTAATATATCCAACTAACATGCTCGTTGTCCATACAGCTTGTACCGCCTACACCGACTGTTCCCGCTGCCCCCCATTGGAATACCGATGCTGCCGACGTGGAAGCGAGACGTGCGGATGCGTCAGCGTATTTGAGAATAATTACGATTTGCTCTGTCTCTGATGTTGGATTGGAAAAAAGTCTCTATACAAGGCTGGCACGGATCGCGATATAAGCCATGAGTCTTGATTTTGTTGGAATGAGTAAGGATGGTCTTGTTTGATAAACAATTCATTAATTATCACTGGGCGCCTGGCGAGAGTCAGGCACTACGCTAGGATTAGCAAATAATCAAACGCATTCGTGTACAATTTGGACTGTGGTCTAGATGAGGGGGGTTAGTATGAAGGCGGGAAGACTATGCCCTCGGAAGGGCTTCAACGGTTATATAGAGTAGATCTCGACTCCTCAAGGCCAGTCTGGGTCTACACCAGTGTACATGCAGTCAAAGAATTTGAACATCTACCATAAAACAGGTGCATATCGAATCGAAGCAGCATCGGATTGAGGGCAGGCCTCCGACGGATCCCCTCCGATGCTGACGAAGCACAATACGAGTCTCACCCCCACCATTAAAGGCCTGCTGATGCCCCAACTTCTACTCTGAGATCATGGCATTTTTGTCGTTGGGAACAAGCCAGAATGCCTGACGCGAGTTCCAGTTATGCCTGCGAACCCTGTCGCGTGTCAAAGCTCGGTTGCGACAAATCCCGGCTTCAGTGCTACGGTGTCTCCGCAAAGGGCACGACTGCCACTATCCGTCAAAGGCGAAACGAGTGAGGGTCAAGCCGCATGTCGAAAAAAATGCAGAGTCTCAACGGCGACACTCCAGGAGCGGTCAGCTGGATTCTTCGTCGGGTCTAGGAAGAGCTAATCGCTCTGAGGCGAATGATTCCGTCTCTATTCGGGTACATATCCAGGAACCCCATAGTTCCTCAACGGCCTTGTTACTGACTGACTGTTTTCAGAAACAAAATCGAGTCCCATGTCGACAGTTGGAGTTAAAGTGCGATAGGAAGCAACCCCGCGGTCGATGTTTGAAAGGCGATGGCGGCAAAGACTGCCGGTATCCAGCCGCTGTTTCTGTTGACGTTGGCGATGGGATACAAGGGAGCGAGCCTTCGGTGCCGCTTTGGAAGCAGCGGTTCCATACTAAGCTTCACTGGTCAGAGGTTCTCGAGAATGTGTGTTTGCAATTCATCCCACAAAGCCCGCCATGACAACTTCTTGATATGGTCCAGATTGAGAATCTCTTGAATTATCGCCACTGGTCGAAACACAGCGTACCACGTTGACAACATCTTTGGCAACATTGGCCCTTTGCACAACGCTCCACAAAAGACGCTGCTGTCTTATATCCCACCACGGTGTATTGCAGACCTCTTCGTCAAGCAGTATCTCAATACTATTGAGCCATCTCACCAGATACTCGACGTGCAATCCCTTAATGAAGAGCTCGATAAATTGGAACAGACCGAATGCAGTTCATGATTGGTGGCTCGCCCAGCTCTTTGTTGTTGTCGCCATGGGAAGTAAATTCAGGGGGGATGCGCCTCCGGATGCCATCTGTATCGCCCCATCACAGCTCTTCGAGGCCGCACAGGTCTGTCTCCAACGCACTCCATTCATGATCCGGCCTCAGGTGACAAGCATCCGAACAATGTGTCTCTTCGTCATCTCAAGCAGACTCGAAGCGCGAGCTGTCTGGAATGCGACGCACTGTGGCCAGCGACCGGCCTGATTGTCCGTCTGGCCATTCTTCTGGGATTACACTCAGCAGAGACTAGATACTGCCACGGCGCATCATCAAAATCTACCAGTGCGCGAAACAGACTTTGGGCAACGGTTATTCTACATGACTTGCGCCAGAGCCTCGCGGCCGGAATGCCCGTCATCCCACCATCAAGCGACCTCATCGCAGAACCCCTGTTCCACATCGATCAGGTCCAGCACGCAAGTAGTAGTAGTCGCGAGACCTTCAGCTTCCCACTGATCCTTTACGACGTCCTACTCCAGATATTTAAGATCCTGGAACTCGCCACATCCCCTCAGATAAAACTCTCCTACAGCCTCATCGCAACATATGACCGGCAGATTCGGAATCTGCTGAAACAGTCCACGCCCCGCCAGGCGTCGTTTACTTCCATCACCACTGAAAATGACACCCACACCATCACCCACCACTTCCAACAGACACTGGCAAATGTCTTCTTCCGCCGCGTGCTCCTCGCCCTGCATAGCCGGCTCTACCACCTAGGAACCGCACGCTTCGACCCGATACCCAGTCTCGTATTGGTCGTCGTTAGAGTGTAGCATCGCGTTACTCTCTTTGCAGCGTGAGCTGTGGGACTGGTCTACTTCGCCTGTCATGACTCATGATCGTTCCGGATTCGGAGACAAAACAGCCGCTCGCTTCTACGCGCGTCTGTTCCAGATTGAATTCTTCCTTGCAGCCGTCACTATTTGCTTCCTCCTCGTGGAGGAGGAGTCGCCCTTCGTGAAGCCGAGTTGGCAGGACCAGGGACGCGGTCGAGCGCAGGCGCAGGTGCAGGCGCGCAGCACAATCCCGGAGCTTTTGGAGAGCTGTCGAGAGATATAGGGGAGGGATAAAGATGCGTCAGTTTGTCATAGACGGTCGTGTGATCTGATTAACTTTTTGTTGGGGATCTTGAGAAAGTCAAGGGATGAGCAAGAGCAAGTAGCGATTTCCGATATTCGTAATGGTCGAATTCCGACCAATGCAAAATCTTAGCTTCTAAATGCTATCAATGGCTCCCTTAATTGAAGCCTTCCGTCCTCCCGCTGACAATCATTAGAACCGAATATCTTGAAAATCGGAGGACTGGCACTGAACCTCTCCAAGCCTACCTGAGCCTCACTCCTAGCATGGTCACCACCCTCCGAACCAGAGTAAACAATGTCATCACGGTGCATGAGTAGACTTGGCTTTGCATCTTTCAGCATCACAGGGCTACGTCCGATTAAGACTTGCTGCCGAGCAAAGAGTCCGGCTGGGCGGAGCGGAACAGTTGCCAAGTTTCTTCGCGTGGGGCGGGAAACTCTTGGGTAATCCCGGATGATGTGGTAGATCCTGGATGAGGTATTGGCACGTGGCACACTATTCTACTTTGGACTTGGCACGGCGCGGACACCGTCGACATTGTCCAAATTGTGATAAGACATGCGCGAAAGGGCAAGCGTCGGAGAGAGCTGGAGGCAAAGACACTGTACCCGCCAGCGCATCTGACAAATACGCAGCGAGTCCTCAAGTTGTTTATGAAGCATGTGCTTAGAAACCTTCAACTGACCTGGTAATCTTTAGGTGTTTCTTGCGCTTTGTGACGCGAATCTAGATTCGAGACACTGTCTCGAAGGACCAAACCACCGCTATGCTGACGAAATCTTACGCGAGGAAATATGATTATGAGACTCTGGGCAGGCCGAGCCTCGAGTTACTCATAGTAGGAAATGGTAAAGTATGTAGCGCAGCTCGGAGTATTCGCTACAATGACCAGGGATCGGTGCATAAGGCAAGGACCTCAATTATGTCGTGCCGCCGCTCACCCACCATAATCCCATTCCCGAGAAGAAATGAACTGTCATTTTTCGGTGTGCTGGAGGTGATCTACTCCTGCTCGGAGAAGGTGGCAAAGATACGACCAGGGCAATCGGGATGTACACTAACGAGAGGCAAAGGAGCTGAAGGAGGACGACATGGTCGGGTATTGCCGCGATACAACCTGAAAAATCAGTACTCAGTAAGTTGTAACTCCTTCTCAAGCCAAGAACCCTCAACTCGAGGCAGCTACTGCTCCTCGCCTACTTATTCCCAGACAAGCGGCGGACGAGACTACCTTATCAGGGACCGACCCTCGCAGGATCTCGAACACGAGGATGATGTGATGAAGGTTGCAGACACGAGCGGTGAGAAGCCACATCAAAGCTTTGTATAAACTCGTCTAATTCGGAGTATCTTTAAGCGAGACCACTTTTTCAGAATCAGACAACTGGTAGTGCTTTTTGTCAGTTCAGCTTTCTTTTGCGCTCTGGCCTCTGTGCATGCTTAGGAATGCTTGACTCATTGACAGTTCGCAATGTTGGGTTGCAGCGGCGTTATCAGTTGGCTGACGAGCTGCAGTAGCGTCTTTGGTCTCCCAATGAAGTGAATTATCCTAGTCCTGGCGTCCTTGTTCTCCCAATGAAGTGGATTATACTGCTCCTGGCGTCCTTGGCTCTCCCAATGAGGGACAGAATACGCACTGGATCGATTAATATACGAACTTGCTTCTCAAAACAAGATTCGGACGACATTGACATAGATAAGGTCTATATTTAGGATGCAAGTAGTTTACTTGTCTAGTTCGTCTCTACTATGGAGAACTACGGTATTGAATTGATTGTCCGACCGTTGAACGGCGAGGCTCTAGATGTATAATCCTGACGTGTCTCCTGCGTAAGTCTTGACAGCACCGTTATCCAGCCATGCGACCGAGACATCACCTATGACGCCTCGGTCATGCGTGGCCTCGTATATGGCTGCGCTAGATGAAAGTCAAAGTATTCCTTCGCTTGACTGGAGATAACGATCAAAGCGACTGCTGATTCGATCGGGATAGTTTCGTTCGCCCTAGACATTGATTTCGTCAGAAGGGACTCAAGAGGGCGCAACAATTAGTAAGTGGAGTGAGACTGTGAGGCGAAAAATCAGGTTGAAGGCATTTATATTAGTCAGGCTATAATTAGTATAACCCACTGAATCTGTGGCCATGGCTGTTGTGGAGTGATAAGCACTGTCAGACTGGTTCCACTTAGGGTTCCTCTTCACTCGGATTCTAGGCAACGGAGTGGGAGAATTCTGGCGCTGCTTCTTATCTGGCAGAAGAAAAGTTGGTCTACACTGTATAGAGTAGTCGACTTTCAGACTGAAAATCGAAACCCAGAGTTGCTACTTGCAAAACTTTTCAGGTGGAGCACGCAAGACTGGATCCTGTTTCGGACGAGGTTCGGATGCTGTGTCTGAGACAGCGACTTAAAACGCAACCACCCACGACAGCCCAAAGAGTGGGACCACAAAATCTGTACAGTGGAGGATTCCCCCGAGATAGTCTAGATAGAACCCGATCAGCACCGGGCCGATAACCATGTAGCATTCCACAGTATCTAGGGCTCGGAGCCTCGGCTTGAGGGGGGTACCAACTACGTTTCAGTGGGTAGTTGCTTGACTGCTCTATCTTTCTCTTTTCTGCGTTCCTCTCTTTCTCACTTTCATGTATTACATCCATTCGTTTTGAGCTTTATCGTTCGTTTTTTTGTCATTCGTTTACTACTGGCCGCGCATACACGCAGCCGGAGATGCAGGCCTCACTTCTCCTTGTACTATCGTTCCTGAGCGTCTTTGCCTCCTGCTGGCCGTACGACGAGTCCCTCGTCGATTATAATCTTAACGAGAACAAAACCGCCGAATCCCCCATTGATTACTGGGGAGAATGGCCGGATCACGAGTACCACCCTTCACCAGACAACTGGAGACTACCGACATACACAATCTTTCTCGACCGGATAGCAAACGGTGATCCGGCAAATGATAATATCAACGGGACGGCATTCGAACATGTCATCAACTCCAACCAGATGCGCCACGGCGGCGACCTGGAGGGGCTGATCGACTCCCTCGATTACATCCAGGGCATGGGCTTCAAGGTATGTTAGTTGAACTTGATTAGTACATCGGAGGCTAAGCAGACAGGTTATCTACTTCGCCGGAACGTACTTGATGAACCTCCCCTGGGCCTACGACGGTTACTCACCGGTCGACACGACTCTGCTCGACAAGCACCTTGGCACCCTCGACGACTGGAGACGGACAATCACCGAAATCCACGATCGGGGCATGTACGTCGTCGTCGACAACACAGTCGCAACGTAAGTCGTCGGTCGGAAACTATCCAGCGTCTCACAGAACATGAACTGACATGCAACCGCTACACAGACTAAGCAACCTGATCGGATTCAAAGGCCACCTCAACTCCTCGGCCGATTTCACGCCCCAAGAATACGAAGTCCAATGGGTGACTGATCGCCAATACGCCGACTTCCAGTTTGGCAATGAGTACAATGAATCGTGCAGTTACCCGAATTTCTGGGGCGAGGATGGATACCCCCTGACAGATAGTGGTGTGGAGGAGCTCAAGGGCTGCTACAATAGCGACTTTGACCAATACGGCGAGCTCGAGGCCTTTGGCAACTTTCCGGACTGGCAGCGCCAACTGACGAAATTCGCCTCGGTGCAGGATCGTCTGCGCGAATGGCACAAGCCTGTTCGCGATGTCCTTACTCGCCACTCCTGCATTCAGATTGCGAGTCTGGATATCGATGGCTTTCGCTTCGACAAGAGTGTTCAAGCTACACTGGAACCCCTGGCCGAGATGATCGCCGTCTATCGCGAGTGTGCGAAGAAGTATGGGAAGCACAACTTCTTCCTGCCTGGTGAGATCACATCGGGCGATACCTTTGGCAGTCTGTATCTTGGCCGCGGGCGTCAACCCGATCAACTCCCAGAAAATGCAGGCGCCGGTGTCAAACTGACCAACGAGTCTGATTCGAACTTCCTCCGAGACGATGGCTTGCAAGCACTGGATGGCTCCGCCTTCCATTACACCATTTACCGATCGATGACTCGGTTCCTGGGAATGGACGGTAACCTCGTTGCAGGACACGACCTGCCGACGGATTTCATCGAGGCGTGGAACAGGATGCTCATGACAAATGACTTTCTGAATGCCTTCACCGGAGAGCTGGACCCGCGACATATGTTTGGCGTTTCGAACCAAGACAACTTCCGCTGGCCGGCCGTCGAGAACGGCACGGACAAGTACCTGTTAGGTCTGTACATCATCTCGCTGGAGCTGCCGGGCATTCCTACCATCCTATGGGGAGAGGAACAGGCAATGTACGTCTTTGACGCCACGGCATCGAACTACATGTTTGGTCGACAGCCTATGACAGCCCAGACAGCCTGGTGGCAGAACGGCTGCTTCAACCTGAATACGTCCAAGTTCTACGACTTCCCCGTTGAATCAGGACGTGTCGGCTGCCACGATATCACAATTACCTACGACCAGCGGAACCCGGCGCACCCGCTTCGGAATATCATGAAGCGCATGTTCGAGATCCGTGATCATTACCCCGTCGCCCAGGATGGTCTGTTCCTGCAGACGATTGCCCAACTTACAAAGGACGTCTATCTTCCTGGATCGGACACGACTCCGACAGTCACTGGCCTCTGGTCAGTCCTGCGAAGCTACTTCCCCGACGTCCAGAAGGAAGCAGACGACGGCAACGGCGAGACAATGTGGCTCGTGTACCAGAACGGCAATGAGACAAAGACGTACGGCGATGGGTCCTGTACCGATAAGAACAGTTCTGTGCTCTTGCTGGCTCCGTTTGAGTCAGGGACGAAGCTGCGGAATGTGTTTTATCCTTACGACAATATCACCGTGCAGGATAGTCCAGAGGGCACTTATGGATGTGTTTCCGAGATGAAGCTTCTACCCTGGGAGTATCGAGCATACATCAAGGCCAGCGATTTCATTGAGCCCGGGCCTACCGTTACTGAATTCGTTCCCGGACATGATGCTCGACTAATTGCCGGCGAGGAAGACTCTGGCGAAAGCATCGACATCCGCCTGGGATACTCCAAGACCATGACATGCGACGACATCACAGAGGCAATAGTCCTAGACTCCAAAACACAAAAGGGCATCAACGCCACCCTGGACAAAGACAGCGTGGACTGCGCCGCCGTCGACGCCAGAACAACGAGCAACAACTTTGTTGGCGAGATCCCAACTGTCTGGACCTGGTCCGCAACGCTCAAAAACCTCCACCATGGAATCCACCAAGTCACCGTCAAAAACGTCTCCTCGTCAGACGGGTACACGAATTCCACTGACAAGTTCTTGCTGCGCGTTGGCACGCACGAG
Source organism: Aspergillus stella-maris (assembly GCF_047715825.1). Taxonomy (NCBI): domain Eukaryota; kingdom Fungi; phylum Ascomycota; class Eurotiomycetes; order Eurotiales; family Aspergillaceae; genus Aspergillus; species Aspergillus stella-maris. The sequence continues at coordinate 326,656 of NW_027396821.1, read as the reverse complement.
AACCCGCTTCTTACGACGTCCGCCAATTACTCTTCCACCCTGGTGCATTCGTCCGGCGAAGACAGTTACCATATCCAGCACAAGGCCCCAGGCGCCGACCAGTTCCGGTATTCATCTGATTTCGGGCGCAGTTGGTCTGACTGGCAGAATTACACTGGCGACAATACAACCGTCGACATGGGCATCAGCGACGTCGAGCAATCTTGGAAGGGGACGCATATCCGCGTGCAGTACTTTTCCAAACTCACCGGCAGCAGCAGCTACATCCAAGAAGGTGATTACGATTGGGAAGACGGCGATGCTACTCGAAGATTCCCTCATATTTGGTTCAATGGTCCGTACAACCAATATGGATACGACGGGGGTCTGGACAACTCGATGCGCTTCGACTCCAAGACCGCACGCTGGCTTTATGACTTTGTCTATGAGTGGCCTGCTGTCGGTCAGCTGAATGTCTGGGGCAAGGATAAGGATGGTGTTCCCGATACGACGGAGGTCTACGGCGACGTGGGTAATACCTCTGTTGTGCAGAAGTTGCCTCCATCGTATCTCTCGTCCAATGTCATTAACATCACGACGCTGCCTCCATTCCCGCACCTCGGATGGACGATCTCGCTCAACGATGCCAATCTCAATTACCAGTTGATTCCTGTTGGGTCGGGCTGGGCTCAACTGGCGCTCTATATCCTCCTCTGGGTCGTTCCTATCCTCATGGGCGCAGCAGGAGTGTTCATCTTCATCCGCACTTTCTATCGCGTCCAGATCAACAAAGATGGAACGACCGTCGAGGCCGACACAACACCGTTAGTACTTTACCGCCGCCTAAAAGACAAACTCGGCGGCGACTCCCAGCTCGACCTCTCAGCAACCAGTCCCTCAGAAGACATCACTGCAGTGGGAGGAGTAGCAGGGGCAGGAGCAGCAGCGTCCCAACGCCGCACAGTCCTAATCGCAACAATGGAATACGACATCTCCGACTGGAAAGTAAAAGTCAAGATCGGCGGCCTGGGCGTCATGGCCCAGCTCATGTCGCAGAACCTCAAGCACCAGAACCTTATCTGGGTTGTTCCATGTGTCGGCGATATAGAGTACCCCGTCGACACCCCCGCCGAGCCCTTCGAGGTCATGGTCCTAGGCAAACCGTACATCGTCAACGTGCAGTACCATGTCGTCGACAATATCACGTATGTTCTCCTTGACGCGCCCGTCTTCCGCCACCAGACCAAGGCAGAGCCGTACCCGCCGCGAATGGACGACCTCGACAGCGCAATCTACTACTCTGCTTGGAACCAGTGTATTGCAGAGGCGATTCGACGGTCGCCGTCTATTGATTTGTATCACATCAATGATTTCCACGGCTGTCTTGCACCGCTTTATCTCCTGCCTCAGCGAACGATCCCCGTCTGTCTGTCGCTTCACAACGCCGAGTTCCAGGGTCTCTGGCCACTGCGGACGCAGCAGGAGAAGAAAGAAGTTTGCTCGGTATTTAACCTACCCGTTGAAGTCGCGACAAAGTACTGCCAGTTCGGAAACGTGTTCAACCTGCTCCACGCAGGCGCGAGTTATCTGCGCTGGCACCAGCGCGGCTTTGGAGCAGTCGGTGTCTCGGACAAGTATGGCCAGCGCTCATGGGCTCGATACCCTATTTTCTGGTCCTTGGGCAAGATCGGCTCCCTGCCAAACCCGGACCCATCTGATACCGCTGGTGTCGGCGACAATGACGCGAATATGCAAGTTGCTGTTCAAACGGCTGAAGAGTCTGTACATGATAAGCTCCAGGCGCAGAAATGGGCTGGACTGAAGGAAGATCCAAACGCCGATTTGCTCGTGTTCGTTGGCCGCTGGTCGAAGCAAAAGGGCGTCGACTTGATCGCAGATGTCATGCCCGCTGTCCTATCCGCAAGACCGCAGGTGCAATTAATCTGCATTGGACCGATCATCGATCTCTACGGTAAACTCGCTGCAATCAAACTCCAGCGTATCATGGAACTCTACCCCGGCCGTGTCTTCTCCAAGCCCGAATTCACCGTCCTCCCCCCCTTCGTCTTCTCCGGCGCCGACTTCGCCTTGATCCCCTCTCGCGACGAACCATTCGGCTTGATTGCCGTTGAATTCGGTCGCAAGGGTGCGCTGGGAATCGGATCTAGAATTGGAGGACTTGGGCAGATGCCGGGTTGGTGGTATACCGTTGAGTCTGACTCCGCGCGGCATCTCATGCACCAGCTGCGAACGGCCATCAAGTCTGCCTTGGATTCATCGCAGGAGACTCGCGCCGAAATGCGCGCCAACTCAGCGAAGCAGCGCTTCCCTGTTCTCGACTGGGTGCAGAAGCTTGAAGTCCTGCAACGTACATCGATCAAGGTCCATCACGCTAAGAACCAGAAAACGGTCGCTGGGTCCCTGCCAGAGTCGCAGAGTGAATGGGATTTGTCGGGCATGCGGCAGTCGTCGATGCTTCGTCCTATGTCGCTGCAGTCAAGTGCCCAGGAGGCCCTGAGGGGTTCAGTCGTGCCGCCTCACCCGTCGTTGCTTGATCTCCAGGCTGCGGAAGCTCAGCAGATGCAAGCAGACAGTACCAGGAACAGTAGTATGCTCGGTCGCAAACTATCACTTGGTCGACGAGCAGGACCAGGACAAGGACGACAGACTTTGAAGAAGAAGGACCCGCGCGACAGCCAGGTGCTCGAACCGCCGTCCGAGGGCGATAGTGGTGAAGCCACCGACGCCGAGGAAGATCCTACTGATACCGCACAGGAGATTTCTCACGAGGAGGCCATGGCAGCAGTGAACTTGACTCTTGAGTCCCCTGGTAATACTCTTCCTGGATTCGTGACCACCCACTCCCGAGCAACCTCCGGGGTATCGTCTCGAGCGACATCCGGCGTCTCGACCCTCGTCTCTCGCGACTCGTCGCCAGTGCGAGCCCCCGGTCTTGTCTACGACCCTAGGCGAAATTTCTCGGCTCTCTCACTACCTGCCGTCGCGGCCGATCATGACCAGCCCGTCTTCGAGCTGCAAAAGGTCGATCCGACATTCACCGACAGCGAAGGCCACTTTACGCGGCGATTTGAGCAGCTCTTGACAAACCTCAACAAGAAGAACTCGAGCACGGACTACTGTATCGAGGTGTACCTCATGAAGAGCGAGCGCAAGTTCTTCGACATGTACACGGACGCACAGCTCAAGAAGCAATCCAAGGACCGCCCTCTTACTGGTCTCGGACTCGGTCTCCCAATGGACCAGTCCACGCCGCCAACACCCTCCTACAACGCCGTCTCGCAGACACCCGAAGAGTCTGATTCAAACGACGGCACTGACGAGATCGACCTTTGGCTCGCGCGCATGGGATACAAGAGACCCATGGCTGTCCAGCGATTCATGAGATGGCGTATCGGCACTTGGCCCGTGTATGCCCTCTTCCTGGGTCTCGGCCAGATCATCGCGACCAACTCTGCCCAGATCACCCTGTTAGTTGGGCAAGTCGGTGAAGCCGCGGTGAAACTGTACGTTATTGCCGCGATTTACTGCGTTTCGTCTATGGCGTGGTGGTTCGTCTTCTACCGGTTCCCCTCGATGTTTGTCCTTACCGTCCCTTGGTTCATCTACTCTCTGGCCTTTATCATTATCGGAATTTCACCGTACGGCGCCACATCCCTCGGTCGCGCCTGGGCACAGAATGTCGCGGCAGGCGTATATGCCGTCGCCTCATCCAGCGGCTCCTTCTTCTTCGCCCTCAACTTCGGCGACCAGGGCGCCGTCCCCGTCAAGGACTGGATGTTCCGCGCGAGTCTAATCCAGGGTCTGTCACAGCTCTACACAGTCGCACTCTGGTACTGGAGTTCGCGCGTGACAGCCGTGCAAGTCGGCGGTGTTTCCACAGCCGCATTAGACTCATGGCGCCTCACGGCCGTCGTGATGCCCATTGCATTCGTGTGCTTCGTGATTGGCGTCCTCCTGGCCCTAGGTCTACCAAAGTACTACCGGCAGTCCCCCGGGAAGATCCTCTTCTTCTACACGTCTCTTCTCCGTCGGCGCATCGTCCTCTGGTTCTTCTTCATGGTCATCGTCCAGAACTGGTTCCTTGCTGCGGCTGTCGGCCGTAACTGGTCGTTCCTTTGGTCTTCAAGTCATGCGAAGACATGGCAAATTGTTATCCTCATCGTGGCGTTCTTCATCGTCCTTTGGATCGCGCTCATGGTCCTCTTCCGATTCCTATCCAAGGAACATAGCTGGATCCTCCCAGTATTCGGTCTAAGCATCGGCGCTCCCCGCTGGGCACAGACATGGTGGGGAACGTCCAACATAGGGTACTACCTCCCCTGGGCCGGAAGCCTAACATCCGGCGCAATCGCCTCGCGGTGCCTCTGGCTGTGGCTCGGGCTTCTCGATGAAATCCAGCAGGTTGGCCTCGGTATGATTCTCCTGCAGACTTTGACAAGAGTCCACGTGTGCTTTGTCCTCGTTGCCGCACAGGCAATCGGGTCCATTGCAACGATTTGCGCGCGCGGGTTCGCACCCAATAATGTTGGGCCCGGTGGTGTTTCGCCTGCTGTTGGTGCGGGCGTGGATAAAGTTGCTAATGCTTGGTTTTGGATTGCGCTCTTCTTTCAATTGCTGGCTGCGTTTGGGTTTTTGTTGTTTTATCGGCGGGAACAGCTTAATCGGCCTTAGATGGGTGGTGTGGAACTGGGGCCACCTGGGTTATATGCCTCTGGGTTTAATGTGTATACCCTAATACTTTTGTCTCTTTGTGTTGTTTTTTGTATTATAGATAGCGTTGTTTGCTGTGATATGGTATATTAGATACTAAATCTGTCTTGGTTCAACTTTTCCATCTGCGCTCATTCTCCAATACGACACAAGACAAACAGTATCAAAGTAGACTAGGCTTCCACAACAACCAGCCAAGCGAGATGTGTCCGCCTCTGTGGGTTCAAGTCGGAGAAGCGCAGTTCTCGATGCCATCAACCTCCCGCACGCCAGCCAACTACCTACATGATAAACTCTCGAATCAAACCGCCCCAGGCAGTCCAGCCGCAGCTTCACCATGAGCTTGCTTGACAACCCTCGCAGGGGATCCCACAGCGACACTAAAAGGCGGGATATCTCTCGTCACGACAGCCCCAGCGCCAACCGTACACCCTTGACCAACCATCACCCCCGCAAGGATGACAACACTCCGCCCAATCCAGCAGTCATCGCCTATAACAACCTCCCTGGCAAACTCGACGCCCCTCCTCCGAGACTCGACGCTCGTCTCGTGCGTCGCAGCGAGGATACTAACGTTTGGGCCGAACGCGACGCGGTCGCCGATTGTAATGAGCGAGCAGTCGAGCATTGTGGTGCTGGAATTTGTTAGTTCTGCTGAACGCGCATATACCTATCACCTGCGCGCTTCCGCTTCAATTGGAAGTGAATAATAAAGAGGTCACCTCTTACTTGAAATTCGCGTAGAACCCATCGCCAACCTTGATATTACACCCGTAATCAACCATCAGCGGGGGCTCTATGAACGCGCCCTTTCCCGCCGACCCTAGCAGTTGTCTGAGGAGATCATCACGCTGGCCCGTGAGATCCTCGAGCGAGATGTCATCGCGGATAGGCGCATTGTATTTTGACATGAGCTTGCGGGCTCGGAAGCGGCTTTGCGTGAGCTCTGGGGCCAGGGGGTCGTATCTATAGTTGGTGTTTATCAGTCAAAAAATCAAGATAGATTGTTTGTTTGTTCGTCTGCATGGTCTGTCCTAGGTGGCAACTTACAGCATCCCGGATATCATACGTTCGTACTGCTCGCACCAGGGTACATTGTCTAGCGATTTGGCGGCTGTGATGAGCTCCGGGTTCTTTTCCTTGCATGGCTCCATTGTTAATGAGTAGCGACCAGACGTTTAAAAGAGGCCAGGTAGGCTATCAGATTTGACAGTAAATTGAGAATATTCTCTGTGCCGGATGACGCCTGTAGTTATTCGATGGTATAATTACACAATGACCACCGGGCCGGTGATCTCATTGACCCACCGCGGCTATTATCTCGACAGGATAGGTTAGTGTTGAAGATCAATTTTGGGTCGAATGAGTGGTTATTGGTGGAAGTAGCTTGCCCCCAGCTGCTCTGTGTACGATACGGAGCATGAAAGGCTGGCTGTACGTGGCCTGGGCCACGTTGACCTGCAGAATGAGCCAGTTTCCATTTGAATATCATCCTCACGACCTGAAAGGTTCAAACCTACGTATCCTGCCACTATTGTTCTCATTGTTACCTAATGACAATCTAAGTTGATTGCGGGGCGTACATGTGAGGGAGGGGCTCCTGCGGACAACATAATTCCTTTCTTGATAGCCTGGGTGTAGCACACCACACAGTAGGACTACTATTACTTGTTGATTTTCTCTCATTTCACCTTCATATCAAAACTCCGAGTATCGAGAGGACTCGCCAGTTTGAGCCTCGTATCACCTAAGCACTAACGCTAACCATGTCCAACTACGCTCGCGAACAATGGTGGAAAGAGGCGGTCGTGTATCAAGTATATCCGGCAAGCTTCAAACGCAACACCTCCGTGGATGGAGCTAATGGATGGGGTGACGTGTCTGGCATAACGGAAAAGGTTCCCTATCTAAAGTCCTTGGGCGTTGATGTTGTTTGGTCCAGCCCCAGTAAGTTTTCCAGGTGGCCAAGCAACCTACCCGATCATTACACACAAACATAGTGAACCTGACACCATTCATATTCAACCAGTTTACAAGTCTCCGCAAGTCGACATGGGCTACGACATCGCAGACTACAAATCCATTGACCCGCGATACGGCAGCCTATCAGACGTGGATCTCCTGATCAAAACACTCCGCGATCACAATATGAAACTCATGATGGACCTGGCGGTGAATCATACATCAGACCAACACGCCTGGTTCATCGAGTCTGCCACCTCTAAGGACTCGCCGAAACGCAACTGGTACATCTGGAGGCCAGCAAGAGGCTTCGACGCTGTCGGGAATCCAATACCCCCGAACAACTGGGCGCAGATTCTGGGTGATGCGAACAGTGCATGGGCCTGGCATGAGCCGACGCAAGAGTTCTATCTGGCCTTGCATACACTGGAGCAGGTTGACCTGAACTGGGAGAATCCGGAAGTTCGCGCTGCTGTCTACGATGTGAGTTTCCTAGCGATCATTAAGGTAGCTAGCTGGACTAGACAACGTTTTCTTCTAGAAACCGTATTCCGTCTTCCATCCTTCTAGCTAGTAGACTTGCTAACATATATTCATTCCAGGTCATGGCATTCTGGCTGAATCACGGAGTTGCCGGGTTCAGAATGGACGTGATTAACCTGATTTCCAAAGACCAGTCTTTCCCCAACGCCCCAGTCATTGAACCATCCTCAAAGTACCAGCCCGGTGAACGATTCTTCACAAATGGGCCACGCTTCCACGAATTTATGCATGAGATGTACGACACCGTTCTGTCCAACTACGACACAATCACCGTCGGGGAAACCGCCTACGTCACTGACATGCAAGAGATTATCAAAACGGTAGGCTCTACAGCAAAAGAACTGAACATGGCCTTCAACTTCGACCACATGGAGATCGCAGACGTCAAAACCAAAGGAGAATCCAAGTGGAGCTTGCGCAACTGGAAGCTGCCAGAGCTCAAGGGCATTATCTCGCGGTGGCAGAACCAAATGAAGGAGTGGGATGGTTGGAACGCGATCTTTCTCGAATGCCACGACCAGGCGCGGTCACTCTCCCGTTTCTTAAACGATACAGATGAATTCAGAGAACAGGGGGCGAAGCTGCTCGCGCTTCTAGAGACGACGCTTGGCGGGACCATCTATATCTACCAGGGGCAGGAGATTGGCATGCGGAATTTCCCCTTGCATTGGGAGCCTGAGACAGAATACAAGGATATCGAGTCTGTCAACTTTTGGAAACGATCGAAGGAGCTTTACCCTGTCGGATCTGAGGAGCTTGGAAGGGCTCGGCGACTCTTGCAGAAAAAGGGAAGAGACCACGCCCGCACTCCGATGCAGTGGACTGTTGCCCCGAACGCGGGGTTCACAGTCCCTGGTGCAACGCCTTGGATGAGGATTAATGAAGACTATGAGACCATTAATGTCGAGGCGCAAATGTCCTTCCCGTTGCAGTCCACAGGCAAACTGTCGGTTTGGCAATACTGGCAGCAGGCCTTGGAGTACCGGAAATTGCACAAGGATGTCTTTGTCTATGGTGACTTTGAGGAGCTAGATCACGACAACGAGAAAGTATTCGCTTACATTAGAACTAGTTCGAAAACCAAAGAGGGCGGCAGGTGGCTTGTTGTAATGAACTGGACGGCTGGCGCGGTTGAGTGGACGCCTCCTTCAGGTGTCCATATCGCGTGCTGGGTGTCTTCTACTCTGCATACTGCCTCGCTTACCAGTGACCAGTCGATCATAACGCTTCAAGCCTATGAAGGTATCCTCGGTCGCTGTACTTGAGCGAGATTGAAATGAGTGTAGATGATTTAGGTCTCTAAAAGAGGGAAATGGCACCTACCTAGAGATTGCAGTGTGCCGTCAATAATTCTCTCCACCTAAGCTAGATAATGACGCAAACCCTGTAATTTGTTATGCATATCTTGCTGCTGCGTAGCAATTCACTATAATTCAAACTCATCTAGGTTGCGCCTTTGTGGCAGAATTTGTTCCTGAGGGGGTTCTATCCACCAGTGCAGGCAACAATGACCAAATACTAGGTGTCAGACTGTGGAACAACTCACGGCAGCATGAGTCGGTCAGTAAAGAGGACAGAAGGGCAGAAGAAAATCAGCCACAGTCGTATGACCAGGTGGCCTATGGCGCTGTCAAGTCTGGCTCGCGGCAGGACGCGGACAATTAGGGTTTTGCATGCCGTCACCTACACGCCTCCATGCACTCACTTCACCTAGGTGCGCCAGCTCATCATCAAATTATCCTTCACTCTACATTTTCAATGTCTACCTGAGTACCATCTACCTGAAGCTCTCAAGGAGAAGCAATCTACGATCACCTAAACCGCTTAACAACGCACATCACACTCACCAACTCATTCCATTCCATCCCATTCCATTCCGCCCAATCCACCCATCATCTCACGAATCCAACCAAAAAAGACCAAAATGTCTCTCTCTTACACCCCCGTCGGCGACCCCGAAGGCACCGAATTCAGCTACAGCCGGTTAAACCACGACAACGACGAACACCCCCAACTCGTCTCGAAGATCGAAGCATGGGCCACAAAACCCGAAGATTCAAAGGGCGCAGACCCCCGCATAGTCGGCCTCCGCATAACATACCACGGCGGATCTCGGAGCGGAATATTCGGCGAGAGCGACGGGCCCAAACATACCATTGAGCTGGAGAAGGGGGAGCGAATCATTAGTTTAAAAGTGTACGGGTTCTTGATCAGTTATGCGATTTTCGGGTTCTGTTTCGCTACGGATCGTGGACGGGTCCTTAGTGTTCCTGAGAAGGGGCCGAGTTTTGTCATGGCGCTAGATGTGCCTGTTGCGAGTGGGTTATTGGTGGGCATAGGCGGGTATCTGGATGACTGGAGTCATGACTGGGATGTTGTTATAGGCTTTGGGTTCTATTTCTTGAATTCGCCGGCCTTTTTGCATGTTGATTTCGAGTATCTCTCTGAGCCAGATCCGAATGCGATTCAGGCGCGGGTGCTGGAGAGTATTGAGAAGGATAATACGCATGGGGAGGAGAGCCAGAATGTCTCTATTGATCGGACGGAGAAGCTAGAGAATACGGCGGATACGGACGAGAGTTGGGCGGATGGGTTCGGCGTGAACGTTACTGTCTCCATGACGATTTTTAACGTCGTTGGTAAAGACGATACGACCTCTTGCAAGACGAGCACGCAGACGCTGCAGTCAACATCATACAAAGAAGCCCACGACGTTTCTTGGTCTGGACAGGTTACTGTTCCGCCGCACAAGCATTATGTTATTGATTTGGTGTACTACGAGGGTGCAGTCAATGTGGACTACAAGGCGAAGGTCAAATATGTGACGCCGATAGGGGAGGAAGTCAAGTGGATAGAGACGGGGACGATGAGGGGTGTTTCGCGCGGGGCGGCGGTCGTCAGCACCAAAGATGTTACGAGCCAGGACAAGGTGAAGAAGATGATTGGGGATATAGAAAGACAACTTACGCTAAGGCAGGTGTCGCCGAATACAAGGCCGAAGAAGGGCGGTAGTAAGAAGAAGAATGGGGAGAAGCAGGAGAAGCAGGAGGGAGATTGAGCAGTCTGAGTGGGTTGGTGGTCGTCGAAGGTGGAAACCTCTCTGACTGGCTTGGGGGGATGATGAAAATGTTTATTAGTTGATCTTTGAATTCTATAAATCATCTGTATTGCGAGCCTCTCAGGGATTTCATCAATCTAGATCTGTTGGAAAGATATCCTTTCCCCGATGATTAAGGGGATTATGTCGTGGCTGTGCATCTTTCCTTGTCGGTTGGTCTTTATCGTCCTGCAAGGCTTAAAGACTGCGCGAAGATATGGACTTACTGCAGATTCATCCAGTGCCGCGGCTGCCTTGGTACAAGGCGTCTTTTTAACCGGATGCTGTACTTTACCGGTAGTGTCCACGCCCCGAACGAACAGTATCAATGAGAATGAGAACAACAAGTGTGTCTGGGAACAGTACGGAGTACGCTGAGTTCTACTTTGTTTTGGCTCCACATGCCGAGTCTATACATTCATGCTGATGGATTTGGGCATCCCAAATGGTATTACATACTCGTCACTTTGAAGGAACAGTAACATTCGAGCCAAGTGTATTTCCCTATACCTAGATTTACACATAACCCTCATCAGCCACCCACCTCAACCTTGTGAACAACCCCAACCCCCTCACTCGGGTTAATCAAGCCATTGTTGACAAAGTAAGATAGTTCCAATAATCCGCCTGAGTACCCTCACCGTCAACAGCGGCATAGCCTGAGAACTTGGCCGTCCAGTACGCACTACCGCGGGTGTACTGCGCGAACGCATACAAACCAGTATTCAGCGCCTTCTGCCTCCCCGCAAATGTATTCTCGAGTTCCGCCTGGATCGACCGCTCGCCGATGAACAAAGGGAATTTCCCATCCCCAGCCGCGGCTTCTACATCCTGGCAGATGTACTCGGTAATGTTAGCCCCGGAGGCGCTCCGGCCGCCGAAATAATAGTTGTGAACATCCATTACAATATTTGCGTCGGAGGGGAGCTTCGACGACCAGTAGGATTCAGGACGGAAGGAGCCCTGGAACATAATTGAGATTTCGGGATTCACGGCCCTGACTTTGTTGTTGACGGCGAGGATGTATTCGAGGACCCAAGCCGCTCCGTTGTCCGTTAGGGCAGCGGGGAAGCCAAAGGAAGCGATGTTGTCAACTGGCTCGTTGATCGGAGCAATGGTGTAGGATGCCGGGTCGCCAGATCGATTCTGCACGTAGTCAATCACGGCATCGATGGTTTGCAGGGAGTACTAGTAAGCGGTTTGATTGTTAAACCAGCCGAAGTGGCCAGAGGCCTCGCCAAAGGGCATCCCGTTCACCCCGCCGGGAAGCGAGTGCACATCGAGAATTATGTGCATTTTGTGTTTCGCAATCGCATACGTGGCGATGTTCTTGAGGAAGCTAACCTGATTGCCGCTGTACAGCTGCGATCCGGGGACGTCAACCCAGGCAGCGTAGGTGGTTGGGATGCGGAGTGTGTTGATTCCCGCACTCGCCAGCTTGTCAATGTCGCTTGTAGTGATGTATGTTGCATATCTGCGCTCGAGGATCGGACCGCATTGGCTCCCTTGGTTTGCACAGGGACCCCATTCATCCTCAGCGCTTTTGGAGTGTCATTGTTCATAGAGAGGCGATATCACGGTGACGTGTGTGCAGTCTTCGCTCATTGACCTTCCTTGCGCGAGGGGGCCGGTGACCATGTCTAGTTGCGACGGTAGCTGCGGGCATTTGCTTGCTGGGCTGCGGCAGTCGAGGGGGCCGTTCTCTGCCCAGGATGAGACTGGCTCGGGTGCGTGGAGGCGCTTCGCCGTGGCATAGGGAATGCCGCGGGCGTGGAGGAGGCCTTGGTGTAGGTTTACTTGAATTGGACCGTCCGGGAGGTGGAGAACTGTTCCTTGGTCATTCGTGGCCATTGTTAGTAGAGCTTCTGAACACTGGGTGGGTAGGCAGTGAAGATCTGCAAATCTACAGCAAGCTATCGAATTTATGGGAGTGCCGGTAGTGACCTAGAGGGGTGGGTTGATAAATGATTCCATTGGCTCGGCTTCATCCTGAGAAACCGAGCAGACCATATGAAGCCGTCACTGCTCAACTGGTTATACTACAACATTGAAAGACCCCTATCTTGATGGGATAGTTCAATGCTCATACGTACAAAGAAAGAAGATCCGCAACTAGATGATTTGCTCGGCAGAAGTGCTATACTAGTTTGGGACGGCCATTTACGGTTTGCTCTCAGGCAACGGTGGGTACATCGACACAACAGAGTCAAGACATAGAAACTGGCATTCCTTGAAAGGATTCGAATAAAAGGGTGCTGAAGCACCTGGAACTTACAAGGATGGAGTTGTACTAGAGTTGTAATCCAGACCATGGCAAATGTCACTGGGAATGGGCAGTCGAGCGGCGAACAAGACAGGAAGAACAGGCTCTTCTGCTTAATCGACACGCCACTCCTTATCCTCATATATGACTCATATGTTAGCACTAAGCTATGATTGCAGACCAGTGCACCTTCCAATTCCCTTGACAAAGAACCTTTAAAGATACCGTCAACACCATGCACATCACTCCCATCTCACGCTACAGCAACGAGATCCTGGCCATAACTCGCCAAAACAACCTCGCCGCCCTAGAGAACTTCATCCAGCAAAAGCGCGAAACAGACGCAAACTACACCCCGCCCCTCCACGACCTCCTCCAAGCCGCCACAGACTGCCGAGCACCCGAAATCGCAGCCTACTGTCTAGAGAATGGCCAGAAGGCATCCGGCGGCATAATGACATCCGTCGTGACCAACAGCTCCTTCGCCGTCTACCGCCTACTCATCGAATACAAGGCAGTCAACATCAATTACTACGTAGGCTGGTACGGCGACATCCTAGGCACAAAGGCCCACAGCAATGAATTAGACTGGGTGAGATTCTGCCTTGCGCACGGCGCAGATCCGAATCTCAACAAGGTGCATGACAATATAACCGCGCTTGCGTGTGCGGTTTCCACGGGGAACTTGGAGATGGTGGAGTTGATGCTGAGGCACGGAGCAAAGATAGAGGGGAGTGGCGCGATTGTCATGGCGGCAATTGAGAACAATATGGAGATGTTGAGATTTCTTCTGGATCGGGGCGCTGATATTGATGAGGTTGGGATTGAAGGACCAGCCGGTGATGAGTGCTATGAGGATATGGGAAGTGCTCTCCATCAGGCCGCTACGGAGGGATACACGGAGATGGCGCTTTTTTTGATCGATGCAGGAGCCAATATCTATCTCAAGGATCTTCTGGGACGCACGGCTGAAGACCTCGCGAGTGAAAAGGGCCATGCGGAGATCCTTAGTGCTCTACGTCGGAAATTGGGTGCCGTGAAGGAGTGACTTTGGATCAGCTGTCTACTGTCCTTTAGACAGTCCATTCTTTTTGAGCGGGCAATTCGAGTCGACAATGATATCGGTGACCAGCAGCTGCACGCCGATAAGTCTTATTTCACAGGACAGATCAAGGCGAGAATCACCATATAGAGCGCTTCTCAAAATACACCTCCCCGTCCTCTCCCACTCGCTTCTTCATTGTTCTGAGCAGATCAGCCGGTACATGCCACGACAAAGATTCTCCAATGTTCAGAACCCAACGCCATATCCGTTTGTGTTTATTCTCCTTCACGTCTCCCACTCGTATAACCGGCACCCCTGGCATCCACTCAGGGCTCAACAGGCGGAATTCAATAGCGCGGTCATCACGAGGCTGGCTTTGCCATGGTTCGGGAGGCGGTCCGTTTGCCTGGAAATCAAGGTGCTACTCACCACTGTCTACATTGGCTAGTGTTAGATGCAATCTTCAAGAAGAGGTATGGGTACTGAATCGAAGAAGTTTTGTGGAGTTGGAAATCATTGAGAATCTAAAGTCCTCTAATATAGCATGATTGAATCGAAAGTAACGACGTGGGTATGGGTATAAGAATCATCCGTCGCTGAGCTGAGCTGAAACAAACTGGAAGGGACATCATCCGTCGCCTATCTTAGGAGTGAGGCCGTCCGTCCAACACGTGAATCATGAAAGAAAGTCCCCATTATCTCCTCCGCCTATTCCTTAAATAGAAAAGAAGAAATGATAGGTCAACCTTCTAAATGCAAAGATGAATGGAGAAGAAAAATCAGGCAACCCTCTCAACCTTCTCCTCGCTCGCCTCGGCATCGCTGCTGGAGCGACCGTTCTTCGCCTTGTGCTCGAGGTAGCTCGCGCGACGAACAGCCTCATCCTCAACATCGTCAAGCTGGCGCAGGAGCTCGCCGTGCTTGCCGTACATGTGCGGCTCGTCCTTGGCGGTCTTGACCAGGGAGAAGACAGACTTGGTCTTGCGGAAGATGCGGTCCATTTCTTCGAGACTGCGGTAGGCGGTTTCAGGGTAGAAGAAGTAGGTCACTGGGAAGATAAAGGCGTTGCTAGATGACCGTTAGCAATGTGTGAGAGGTTAGATAGAGGAAGTGGAACATACATAACAGCGAAAATGATGTAGGTCTGGTAGCCGATGTCGTTGAAGCAAACAGGGGTGATCATGACGACCATGAAGTTGAAGATCCAGTTGGAAGATGTGGAGAGGGCGTTTGCCGGGGCGCGGATCTTCAATGGCACAATCTCAGCGGGGTACAGCCAGGTCATACCGAGCCAACCGATGGCGAAGAAAGTGTTGAAGACGAATAGAAAGACAATCACAGCAACGTTTGCCGAGTCGGTGCCGGCGCTTGCTGTACCAGCGAGAATTGCCATGGAGATGGACATGCCCGCGGCACCGAAGAGCATGAGCGTGCGACGACCGAATTTCTCAATTGTGAAGACGGCAATCCAAGAGGCAATGAAGTATTCCGTTCCGTTGCAGGCGGCGATAAGACGAGAGTTGGTAAGGTTCATACCCAATTGGTCCTCAAGCACAACGGGAATATAATAGGTGATGAGGTTGATACCAGAGATCTGTTGGAAACACTGGTTGACGAAGGCGAGGACGGTACGGTGGAAGTGGCGGTCTTCACCGTTGGTGAACATGTCCCGGAAGGAGCCAGCGGACATTTCGAGAACAGTAGCCTTGATGGCAGTGAACTCGGTCTGAATAGCGTGGGGTTCGGTTCCGTCGCCGAGGAGAGCACCAAGGACTTCACGGGCTTCGTCTTCGCGGCCCTTGAGGACGAGCCAGCGAGGGGACTCGGGGAGGAACATGACGAAGCCGAGGATGATGGCGGCGAAGAAGATCTGGAAGGCGAGGGGGAATCGCCAGGCGACTTCGTTGGGGTCGGCGAATAGAAGACCAAAGTCGATCCAGTATGAAATTGTGATACCGCAAGTAATCATGGCGCCTTCAATCATGACGAGCTGTCCGCGCTTGTTGGCTTTGCAGCACTCGGATTGCCAGGTGGGGACGGTAGAAGTGTTCATTCCGTTGCCTGTTTGTATTAGTAGATATTTCGAAAGTGGAGGAGAATCGACATACCGAAACCGGTGACGAGACGTCCAACAATGAACTGCGCAAGGTCGTACGAGGTACACTGCAGAAGAGCACCAATGACCATGATGAAGGATCCAACAAAGATAGTCTTGCGTCGACCGAGCCAGTTTCCAACCCAGATAGTCGGAATCGAACCCGCGAAGCATCCCAAGTTGTAAGCAGCGACGACAACACCTGGTCATGTTAGAAGGTTGCGCATAGCTGGTGTTTTGTGTTAGACATACCCTGACGAGTGGACTGAGAGCTCTGTTGAGCTTGAGTCAAGCTGTCCCAGTATTCACCGTTGGTAGCAATGGTAGGAAAGTACTTGATGAAGGATTGCAGGGTCAGGAGACCACCGGTGACACCCTGGTCGTAACCGAAGAGCAAAAAGTCCATACCGGCGATAACACCGATAGCGATCTGAAGGGCCTGGCCCTGGAGGCCCAAGTAGCTGCGAGCCATGATGAGAGCTTGGCTGCCGCAGCAGTCTCAGGTGAAAGAAGAAACAGGAGGATAAGAAGAGACTCAATTCCGGTAAGGGACCAAGGAATCGAGAGCTCGGCAGGGGTAGAAGAGAAGAGAGGAAGGAGGATGAAAGAAAAAAGAGAAAGATCAACGGCGGTTGCACGAGGAAGCGGAAGGCTTTTAAAGAGGCTCAGGAACGCGGCCATGGTCAACAGGCTCAACGAGTCAACACTCCGCCGGCCATTCATCTGGCAGACTGTAAAGGTAGCATCCAGCAGACCCACATTGACTCCGGATCTGGCTTTCTCCAGGTCGAGGGAATATTGAGGGACACACCTCTCCAGCTTTGAGCTCAATTTCCAATTGGCTGCGGGAACCCACTCCGTCAGGTGCTCTTTGGCCCAGTGACGTTGATAGGCCGAATGAGGCCAAGTGCCTGGGGAATAGCCATCAATGCCGTCATGCACTAGCCTGTTTTGGACAACCCGGGCAAGACCACAAGGATGCGGTTGTTGGCTTCTGAGCGGGTTTAGCTGGACTTTTGGGTATTCTCCGGTGTCAGTCAGAGACTCAAAGACTAGACTCGTTTTTACTGTTAAAGTGTTGATCGCTTGGTCTAGAAATGTCGCGCAAGGGATACTATGCAGTTCGCGTGGCAGTCGCGTGGTGCTGAATCAAGGGATGGAACAGCAATGGATGCAAGTAATCGAGACTCGATAGACTCAAATTGAATGTTGCCTCTGTTGTTCATCTAGAAAGAGCTCAAAATCCTGATATCTGGTCACGAGCGGAAGTGCGAGCGGGTTGCCACCTCCTTGTCTCGACCGATACAGGCCGAGGGCACTCTCCGTTCTCCGACTCTCCGCCTCCGGACTGAGCAGAATCCGGGGACTGGGGATTGGAGACTGGAGTAGAGCAATTACGTACGGACCCGGTTTTTCTATCTTTCTGGGGATGAACCAACTTCAACAGAACTGCATTTATAACAACTCTTTAGTCTTTATAGCTTCAAGATGTCTGTCACTTTCAGTCGCACAGTCCATGCACAAACTCATTTTCCCGAAGAAGGCCCAATGGTCGCGGCCAAGGCCGTAGAATTATCGTGACATTGTTGGATCTCGCAATCCTAAAATCGACCGTCCCAGTCGTCCCCACCACTCACGACAACCACCACAACACAATCCAGATCATTTCCACCACGTCACTGCAAACTGCATCATGTGCTTGACGCAAGGGGGCTTCCAGAACAACTTAAATCTAGACTACTATTGTAAGAGAAAAAAAAATGTTTCTTCTTTGTTGTTTATTTCTGTTGTACCACAGACCAAAGACGAAGGATCGGATTGCCTCACGCCGAGCCTCTAGCAGGGATACGCCGCCACGACAAGACTCCCAAGCATTTCCAAGACCTCTTCAACAAATGCCCAGCTCAAGCCAAGTTTGTCTAATGATCCTTGGTATCGGGATGCCGATATAATAAAGGATCAATTTTATGTAGTTGAAGAAGTGAACCAATTCGATTCAATAAGAATATTGTTAGAGAAATGAAGCCATTCGTAAGTCTGAGTCTACTCCAGATTCCGATCGGCACCCCAGGCCGCGCCCCTCAATGGCTCCAGACTCAGAGTCCAGCCTGGCACTATCCCACTCCACAGTCCAACTCTCCGGAGTAAGTCTAACCGCAACACCGGCTGCAATCTTTACCCGGATCGTACTTGCTATGCCCTCTCCAGTTAGATCTGCGCCTTTTTCGATACCCCTCGTCGAATCGCAGTGCTTTGAGCCCTTTCCTTCGGCGCCCTCGGCAGTCGCTTCGCCACGCTTCTGCCTCGACTCTCCAGCCTGTCTGACCACCTTCTGGCGTTTCGGCTGCGTCCGAGCCGATGCTGGTGGCCTTGTCCGCGGGTTACTGCTTTTGGCCTTTCCGGTGTTACAGCCGTTGCTTCCATTCGCTTGTTGCACTGCTGACTCCTATCGCGTCGTGTCGCATCGCGTGCTTGGACCGTTTCCCGTGTCAATTGGTCCTCGTCAATTAATGACTCGCAGAATGGTTAAACGTGATTCCGCCTGTTTCGCTTGAGTTCAGCCTCTGTCTGTGCCCTCTGCGGCGCTCTGCCCCTCAATCGATGGCCCCCTTGCATTCCGTAAGTGGCACAGTGCCACTCAGCACTAAATCTCAGTCTCAGCCCAGATTCAAGCCATCGTGAGATGGAACCTCAAGTGGCGTCTGCAATGCATTCTGCGCCCTACAACTGCACAAATACCCAAGAATGAGAGATGGGATGCATAATCTATCTGGCGCCACGCGAACTCTCGAATCAACCCAGCAAACCCGATGCAAGGGATGGGGTATGCAAGCAGGTATGCAGGCAGGTATGCACTATGCAGCTATGGGCCGATCTGGCTCTGGCTCAGTCTCAGCTTTCGGACCACGCCATTCCTGATTCCATCCCGTTCTAAGCGTTACTGTCTGTTCCGAGACTGCCCCGACTTCCCGTCTGTTCACTTCCAATTCCCAACTTACACTCCCGTCGGGCCCCAAGATCGAACGTTGTTGGCCCGAGTATATCTGCATAACAACCTCCTACGTATCCCGCCCGTAGTCATCGACATCATCCGCATGCCAGATCGCCAGTACTGGAAACGCACGCGATGATCATCCGAGCCCGACAACGCTGCGCCAGGCTTAAGTTGCCTAACGGGTAGTCTCGGAAAGCCGAACATTCGCCGTGGGCCGTGGACTGCCCGCTTCTCCAGACTCAGTCTCCAACCTCCGTATCCATATCTTGTTCCCCGACTCGGCGGCTTCACTACATCATTCATTGGACTACTTGGTACTTACTTTCCGGCGGGGCTCGTCCCGTCTTAGGTTGCGGTTCGGCGAGTGCACCTAAACTGCGCACGGCTACTCACCAAACTTCCGCATACGTAGCGCTGCACATCAAGCGCAGTCTACTGTGGATATTGGGGTAGATACCTCGCCTACGTAATGTAGAGATCTTGGCTACCGTGACATAATGCGATGCTACTCGTGGTTGAGAACTCGAGATTCAGGTGCGCTATTATCTTCCGGTGTCCGTCTGTCTGTCCGCTGTAGGTGGGAACTCTATTCTTCAGTGTCCCGTATCACTCAGGGGCCCGGTTGCTTTAAATTTTGCTTCTTTCTACAAACTCCTTGACTATCTGCATGGGATACTTTTTCATTTCATACTCCCCTTTGTAGGTAGTTTATTCGGACTAGTGAGGAAATGTATTCGAATGCAGAGCGTCGGCCCGTATCCCTCCTCCCCCGCGAACTGGAATCGCATCGGATATCCCCCTCGCTCCCCACGGCCCACCTCACCGCTCGGAAGCTGGAATGATGATAACAAGAAGGTAATCATAGCCAAGGCCTTCCCGGTTTGCGAATCGCGGGATTCCAGGGTTTGGGGCACGGATGCCCGAGATCGTCGGTCTCGGTGGTGCGCCGGTGCGGTGACATCATTAAGTTGATATCGCGGATCTACACATGATGGCATCGTCAAGTTGTAGCATGTGGTTTTGGTGATATCTGGGCTCGTCATGTCTTGCGGGGGGAGATGACTACTCTATATTTATTGGTTGGGTCGTCGGTGTAGTCCATCGGGCGTTTTAAGGTTGTTTGCCCTGCGCGATATATATTCCCGTCGCTCTTTGAGTTTTCAACGCTATGACCTGGTAGTACCCCCATGGCATCGGGACGAGGTAGTAGTATTCTAGGTAGCCCCAAGAAACATATTTAGTTAAAAGAGAATATATATTGAGCGAAAAAGGCAGAAAGTGGATATTTGCTACAAAAGGCCGAACAGATGGGCAGAGCATGGTACTGTACAGATTAATCTCTACCCCGAACAAGAGAGAGGCTATCCGACGTACCTCGCACCTCGCACCTCCTCCATCGCACTGGCCAAGATCCCATCGCAAAGGGAAGGCGCGACGTCTAGCTGGACATCGGTTGCTCTTTCATTGCGAGTGATTGCTCAATATAGATCTGGGGAGGAAGGCGCGACCGCTAGGTACTTTAGGTAGGTTCAGCTTCGCTCTTTCCTACTCTGAATAGGAAAGGGCAGGCTTGCATCGCACCTTCCTCCTTATGATGGCTGGAGGTTCAGCATAGAAGGAAGGAATAACCTTCAGGTGTTGGTCGCTCTTTCCGTACGTGAGGCTACGTTTAGTAGGTAGGGATATGAGGAGAGAAGCGTGTCTGATGATATTCTGCGGACATCGAAATTAAGGTAGAGCATCATATAACAAAGTAAAACCTGTTTCTTTCAACAAGGTTCCATAACTCAGTTGGTTAGAGTGGCGTGCTAATAGCGAACTATAGCTTCCGCCCTTCCGGGTAACGCGCAAGTCGAGGGTTCGACCCCCTCTGGGACCATTTGTTTTTTCTTTTGGTGGACCTTTTTGCTCCCGCAACGCTGTTGCCATAGGGCAGGATTACTATTTTTCTTTTTAATTCCATGCTGTCCAGAAGAGGAATTCCTAATATCTAGGAAGCCACGAGCATCTACCCGACCCTTCACTAACAATGTCTGCAGATTGGGGTCCAGAACCTTGATATGTTGCCTGCAGCTTCCGAAGCGATCCTCCCCTCGGCATAATGCCATTGAATGCAATTCGCGAATGAAACTACTAGCGTCAGCAGGGTCGGCTTGTCAGCAGAAAGTTTCTGGTCTTCGAAAACAATAGGACCTTCAGCCCTGAAGGGAAATCGAGGCCGTATACGATGGCGGCTCGATATGGTAGTAGAATAAATGATAATGAAGGTCAACAAATGTCTATCTGAACGTAGTACTCAGTATGAAGCTGGTTCAATAACTAATTGTGTTGTTGTTGTGTTGATGGCAGACCTCCATATGGGAAGTCGCTCTATTGCGGCACGTGCTTCACCGCCTTGACAGCCCTAGCAAATGCTCCCATAACTTCAAACGGAGTCTCTAGCCCAAGCATCTCGTCTGGGTGGTCATGACTACACAGCCCAAAGCCGTAGGCTAGATTGCCCCCCGTGAACAATGACGTCCAGCACTGCCCAGCCTCTCTAGGATCGGGCTTTCAGTCTGCTGTCTGGTCCAGGAGTGATAAAACGAATAATTCGTCAGAGCCGAAAGACTCGGCCTTGACCTCTGACACTGTGAGCTCTCCTCTGCAAGGTCGTGGATTGCTATCAGCCACGAAAACTGCTCCAAGGTCTCGAGAATTTGGCCAAGGGCTCCCTTGACGTGAAGCATTGCCTGCTCGCTTTCCTCACCCGGTGGAAGCATTTGAATTTGGAACTCGTGCCCTGGCGCCAATTCCCTAGTTATTTGCTCGGGACATGTCTCATGTCTACCCTCTATGAGATACGGAACAAGCCGCTCCTTTACGGCACCAAGGGTCACCCTGCTAGAGCCTGATTGCTGGTGAATATAGCTCCCCAGCCTGCAAACTGACGCCCGGCCGAATATGCCCGTCGACGTCAAGAAAGACCACGCCAGTCAATCACGATTGCAACGGTTCCCCCGTGTGTGGACGCACTCTATGAGCCTCGCGGCCTTTTGCGATCAACAAGGCCTACCTCACTGAGGAAGCAATCTACCTACGGTCCCAACTAGACACCCTAGACACCGCGGAGTAACGGACGGTGAACAGTCCATATACTGTAATCGTCCATTCAGTTTCAAGATCTAGATTCGTGCACTCTTTATCTTGCCGTTCCCAGGCCGCCCTCCAAAAAATGACAAAAAACAAATGGTCCCAGAGGGGGTCGAACCCTCGACTTGCGCGTTACCCGAAAGGGCGGAAGCCATAGTTCGCTATTAGCACGCCACTCTAACCAACTGAGTTATGGAACCTTTGTTGAATCACGTGGAGTTTATTTGGCATTATAGCCCGGTGTTCATGGGCTCGGCAAGCATTTGGATGCTGCTGTTGGAGTCACAACATTTGTGCCTCTTGCCGATGAGGTTCTGGTATTCCATATAACCCATTGAATTCTTTTATTGGGGGTTTTTCATTTTCAATTGTTGTAGACCAGGTGTTCCGGCTTGCCTGTGATAAAGCGCATTTGAAGCCGTATGCAGTTATAGTACCTTAGGTCCATCCCGAACACTCACACTCAATTTGAGCAGTAGCCCGAGCATCAAACAGCCGAACATACAATATGACCCAGAATCGCCGAAGTGTAGAGTGACCTGAATACAGGAGACCCTGGTGAGACGAATGTGACATGACTGTGATACTCTGAGGCGTGCCTGTTCAACCCTTGCATATTCGGACCCACCGATCTCAACCACGAAAAGCTGACAGCAGATCTACACCGGAAATGCTGTATAGGTCATGTCAAAACCAACAATTGCCATTCGGAACAGCTTTCCTAGCTCGAATGATGTGTAAATAATATCCGACATCGGCAGAAGTATAGAGCACGGGGTGAGTCACTCCGGTTGGGTGGACTTGGGCCCCGCAGCTCCGATTTTCTTATCTGATCCTGCAGAAAATATCTGTGCTTCAACACTTCCCAACAGCTCAACCTCCCCAAGACCTCGAATCTCGGTCTGTCGGTGAGTCCAACAGGCATCGGCGCTTTCAATTGCTGTCGGATTTTGCATCGGTTGAGTCATAGACAGGTAAGATACTTTTTGATTGCTATTTTGCAGGGTTCAACCTCCAAATCACGTGGGGTTCATAGCTTTGCTCCGCACGCTCCACCTTGCACTGCTCTTCTATTCTTTTATTTCTCCGACTGTCACCTTTCCTTTTTTTAATTCAGTTATCCAAGGCAGTCTAACATATGCAGCGATTGATACAATGACCCTCCTACAGCCCGCCGACGGGCCGACAAAGACCCCCAGCCGAGAAGACGTCCAGGAACAACCCCGCGATAGCGATGTCGCAAACCCAGCTCAGGACCTCGAGTCCGGCGACATTGACGTTGCGCACATCGAGCGCATCTACAGGTATGTCGCGAACACCAACGGTTGTATAACTTCACTAACATCACAGAAAAATCGACTTCCGCATCATCCCCGCCTTCTGGGTCCTCTACTTCCTCTGCTCTGCAATCCGTTCCAACGTTGGTCTCGCGCAAACCATGAACGAAGAATCCGGTCACGACCTCGGTTCCGTGCTTAACGCAACACCACACCAAATCTCCACAGGTCTCGCGCTCTTCTACGTCTGCTACGTTGTCTTCGACCTCCCCTCGAACCTGATCATGACGAAACTCAGCCCGCACGTCTGGATGAGCCGCATCGTTATTGGGGTGGGTATAATCGGGAGCTGCATGGCTGCTATGAAGGCTGCTTGGAGTCTGTATCTCCTTCGTCTTCTCCTGGGTATTGTTATTGCGGGAATGTGGCCGGGCATGGCATACTACCTTACCCTGTTCTACCCGCCTTCAAGAACTGGGAAGCGCATCGGCCAGTACTACACCGCGGCGCAGCTCTCTGCCGCCGTTGTCGGTCTTGTCTCGGCTGGGTTTCAGAAAATGGACGGTGAACGCGGTCTTGTCGGATTCCAGTGGATGTTCCTCGTCTACGGCGTCATTACTGTCGCCGTCGGAATCGGACTGCTCTGGTGGCTCCCTGATCGTCCTACACCACCAGGCGAGGCACCGAAGCCGCGAAGCAAGTGGATGCGCTGGTTCCCGACCAGCAAACCTGTCCTCACCGGCGAGGACGCAGAACTACACTACCGCGATTTGACAAGAGTGTACAAGCGGCCCCGCTGGACAACCAGCAACCTCATCCAGGTCATGCTCGACTGGCGTCTGTGGCCGCTGCTGATCATGTACTTTGGCGTTGTTGGTGTCGGTATCGGTGTTCAAAATTACGCTACCGTCATCATACAGGGAATCAACCCCTCTCTATCGGGCATTGACCTAAGTCTCCTCACTGCCCCAATCTGGATTGTACGTTCTCCACCATTCCTATATAACAATACACTAACAGTAACAGATGGACCTAATCGCAATCCTTCTGGTCACACCCCTCTCCGACCGCTTCAACCACCACCGCCCCCTCTTTTTCATCCTCGGCGCAGCCCTCCAAATAACCGGCCTATTGATAACAACCTACGCCGGCTCGGAATCCAACTCCTGGCCTCGCTACGGCGGCCTCCTAATTGTCGGATTCGGGCTCGGCCCAACAGTACCCACGGTAATGGCCTGGACAACTGAACTCTTCCAGCCTCGACACGGCGAGGTCGGTGTTGCGGCTGCGAGCGCTGTTGTCTCGGGGTGGGGTAACTTGGGGTCTATCATGACGACGTACGCTCTTTACGAGGGGTGGAGCGAGGATGCGAATGCCCCGGGGCGCGAGAAGTACCGCAAGAGTAATTTGGTTATGGTGGGGATCTTGGGACTGAGTATTCTTAGTGCTTTGGGGATGTATACTGCGGCTAGGTTCTTTGATATTACGGGGACGAAGAAGGATGACCGCGTTGAGGACGGCGAGTTGGATGGCGCGGCGAGGAGAGAGGGCCGACAGAGAGGGTTCCAGGGGATGGGGCAGGGCGTGAAGGATTTGTTGAGTGTTGGTAAGAAGGGTGGTGCTAGGGGACAGTGATGATCTGGGACAGCAGCCCTAGTCTATAATTTCCCCGGGTATATACAGGCCTATATAGAACTTGATAGACAAAAAGTAACTTAATACATCTAATGTCATCTACCATCAAACCTTGATCCCTTCGAAGGCGCAGCAACACTTGGAAAAATCGAAGCCGTGTCTATCTACCGCGCAAAAACCTCTCCAACAGCCAACAACTCTTCCCACCTCTCATCCTTCCTTACTTCAATCTTCCCCTCCGGCGTAACAGCCTTCATTTCCTCAATACCCCTCGTCCCAAAGCCAAACTCCCCATCATCATTAACAAACGCCACCAGATTCTTAATCCAACCCTCCATAAGTACGCACTCATCTGGTGTAGGACCATACGTTATCGAGAAGCTACAACGCAAAAAATCAAATCAGCATCCAAGCCCCAAGTGGTTTTAGGGGCAAATCAGAGGGTGGTATCGGGTGTGGCAGCGTACTTCCAAAAAGGCTTATCCATAGCATGCGCAACCCCAAACTCCATCGGTGCCACACTCTCATCAATAAACGACAGTCTATACGCAATCTGATACCGCCAGATATCCGCAATATCGACGCCATTGGCGACGAGATTATGTACTAGTGCTCGAGAGGGAGCGCGGACTTGGCCGTCTGCTATTATTTGACCTGCACACAATCAATCAACCGGTCAATCAGTATATCTCCTTAAAATGTAGCAGACATGGAGATGGAAAGGTAGGAAGGTAGGGCAGCATATCGTACCAAACAATTTCTTCCACTCTTTCACGTCTTGACTCTCAGGTAGTGTATAGCACTTCAGCACACGCTCCGTAACATCCGGCGCGTAGTAATTCCCCACTTGTCTTTTCAATGCCTCAACATTTGCCTCTTCGGGGGCGTTATACTTTGAGTAGAGCGTCTCTTCATTCGCGACTTCACCGATGAGTAGCTTGTATCCTCTCTTTTTGAATTCTGTAGCGAATGTTGAGCTGGAGATGTACTCGACCATCCCCGAATGGATGAAGATGTCGTCTGTAACTGGGCGGAATGTATGGTTCTTCAGGGTTGAAATTGCAGACACGAGCTCCTGCGCTGTCTTGGATCTGAGGATGACCAGTTTTTCACTGCTGTTGCTGGAAAGAGGGATATTGAAGACCTCACAAAGTTCATCGGACTGAGCCTTTGCGTCGGATAACGACTTCGGCTGTGCAGGGATGGCATTCGAGTCCATGAAGAAACGCCTGTATATCCCCTTCTCTAGACCGTCTCCTGATTCTGACATTGCAGTCGATGGTGATGCACCCCGGAGCTCAAACAACATCTGCGCCTCAACACTATAAGCCCCCGCGCTCCGTCCAGCAAGCGTAATATTGTCAGGGTCACCCCCGAAATACCCAATGTTGCTAACAACCCACTCCGCCGCAAGGCGCTGGTCCCAGAGTCCGAAATTCCCTGCACTTTTACCCCCCGACTCACTCAAGAGATCCGGGCCAGCTAAGAAACCAAAGACATTAAGCCTATACCCGATCGCCACGACAATGGCGTTCAATTTCCCCGTTGAAATCAATTCAGACGGGTCCATGCCTGCTTCTTGACTCGGATCGCCCATAGCAAACCACCCGCCATGAAGCCAGAGCATGACGGGCCACTTCCTATCTTTATTTTCATCTTGTTCACTTGGTACAGGCGTCCAGATATTAACAAATAGACAGTCCTCGCTATACGCATCACTTCCACCCTCCGCATTTGAGTTTCCAACGTGGTATGCTTTCTGCGGACAGATTGGTTTGAAGGTCGTTGCGTCGTAGGGGCCCTTTCCTTCTCCGTCTGGGCTAGAGTAGATGTATCCCTCTGGTAACGGGCGTGGTTTCTTCCATCTGTGTTCTCCTGTCGGTGGGAGTGCGTATGGGATTCCTGCGTACCGACGCGCTTTGCTGTCGAATTGGATGCCGCGGATTGTGCCCCGGGGCCCGAGGGGGAGGTCGATGGGAGTGGTTGTGTAGGAAATTTTGTTGCCCATTTTCGGGTGGGTTCCGCTTGAACCTTGCTTTATTGTATGGTTGGTTTAACTGAAAGGTCGCGGCCGAGATCGCAGTGGTGCAATGAAGGTGACTCACGTCTTCGAGTTAGGGCTGCGCTGGATGAACCTTGGACTCAGCGACTAGGTAGGTAAGTTGTGCTTGGGGATACTGCTGGCGCAAACAGACCACGACAATCGGAAGGATTAAGGACCAGGGTAGTTAGCCCTTGGAGCAGCAGATAATATTAAAACGTAATTACAAGTTGTAGATTATCTCCAACTTCTCCAACTCAACCAGTGGGGATCAACGCATATCGCACGGCCGGATCCCGGCCCGCGCTGGCTACAAGTGACCTCCCCGCATCACGATAAGGATATTACTTTTTTTCTGGCTATAGACTCTCTACCTCACGTTTATTCTCTCAAGGCAGCGGTCACTTGAGTGAAGAAAAGCAAAATGGGTAGTATCGGACAAGAAACATCATCCACCATGGACTTCACCCACCACATCAATCGGAAGAGCAAAGCGCGGCATCCGTCGCCGCTAAAGGATATTATTAAGTTTATGGGTGTTGATGGGATGATTAGTCTTGCTGGAGGTAATTCCATCCCGAGCTACCCAAGTCTAACCTGCAATCGCGATTGCAATTGTTGTTTGCGCATGCTGATAAGTCCCGGTTATGGATGCAGGTCTCCCCCACCCTTCTCTTTTCCCTGTTCAACAGGCGAAATTCGAATGTCTTGCGCCTGCTGCACCGTTACCGGATTATAACATTGCTCGTGCGCCAGAGGATGATATTCTCGCTTTGACACTGGGAAGAGGAAAAGAACCGGGTGACTTGGACCTGACGCAGTTTCTGCAATATGGTACGCCCAGCCAAACCACAAACCAACCCTCTCTCCTCCAAACATACCCCAACCCCAATGCTAACAATCGAATTTATTATAGGCTCAGGAACAGGTAACGCAAACCTCTTAAAACTCTGCAAATCCCTAACCGAGACCGTGCACTCCCCTCCCTGTCAATACGAGTGCCTCCTACACCCGGGAAACACAAACGCCTGGGCCAAAGTCGTCGGCATGCTCTGCGAAGACGACGACTTTGTTCTTGTTGAAGAGTACACTTACCCCTCTGCGCAGGCGCTTTGGATCCCCTTGGGGATTAGGGCTGTTCCTGTTGTTGCTGATGGGGAGGGGGTTTCGGCTTCTCATCTTAGGGGGTTGTTGGAGGGGTGGGATGAGAAGGAGAGGGGGGGGAGGAGACCTAGGGTGTGAGTATATCCTACATCTGAGCTTGTTTGGCTGAGCTGTTATTGGAAGTCATACTGACCAGTGTCACTATAGGCTTTACCTTGTCGGAGTCGGCTCAAATCCAACAGGCGCCACGATATCGACACAGCGAAGGAAAGAGGCATACGATGTTTGCGTTGAGTTCGGTAAGCTTGTCCCTTAACACCCAATCCATATCTCTTTTATCCTCCGCTAACAAAACCAAAGACATAATCCTAGTAGAAGACGACCCCTACTACTTCCTCCAATACCCAAACTACAACCCCTCGCAATCCTCCCAACCCACCGAATCCTCCTCTCCCCTCCTCTCACCATCCTCCTTCCTAAAAACACTAACCCCTTCCTTCCTCACCCTCGACACCCAAGGAAGGGTAATCCGCCTAGAATCCTTCTCAAAAACCCTCTTCCCAGGCCTTCGACTCGGCTACTTCATCGCAAACCCCACATTCACCGAACGTCTCCTCCGCGCAACAGAAGTCGAGACGCAGGACCCGGCCGGTCTAAGCCAGGCTTTTGTTTTGGGGTTGTTGAACAAGTGGGGTGTTGATGGGTATTTGACTTGGTTGCAGAGGTTGCAGATGCAGTATAGGGTTAGAAGGGATTGGCTTGTTAAAGCTTTCTTTGAGAACTTTACTGTTTTGCCGGCGAGGGAGTCTCCTGTTTCGAAGGCTGAGGGGCTTGTTGCTTGCTTGAAGGGGAGAGATGGCACGCTCAAGCCGGTTTTCAGCTTCATTGATCCCACGGCGGGGATGTTCATCTGGTCAAAGTTCTACTTCTCGTATGTCCCGCGCTTCCAAACGCTCCAGTCTGATTCCAGCCTTGAGGATCCAGAGCAGTCCTTTGCAACGGAGCTCTGGAAGGCTTGGGCTGGTGAACTCGTTCTTCTTACACCAGGATCCTATTACCATCCTTGGCAGGGGAAGGATAAGATCACGACTAGTCAACGGGGTGCAGAGGCTGGGACGGCGCATTTCAGATTTTCGTTTGCGACGCCAACGGTATGTTTCTCTTTTATGCTTGTTGGAGGTTGGTTTTGGAGTGAATGTGTGCTAACTGTTTGCGTACAGGAGGAACAGATTTTCTCTGGCGTCGAGAGGGTTAGGCGGGTTGTTGAGAAGTACTGGGTATAGAAAGATTATCCTGAATATACTAGGTGATCAATACATACAAATATATGCATAGACCAAGCATATTGTCCGGTTGAACGATTCCCAGCGCGGGGTTTCGAATGCGCCGTGTGAAAGTAGATACATCCATTCCTTGCTTCGCGTATAGGGCTATCGTGCGAGAGACTCGAACTCTTCTGTTGTCTCAAGCAAGTGAGCTATCTGCTGTATGACCCAATGAATCATCCCCTGCACATTCCATCGCCGTCCCAGGCCTCGCTTCCTACGCCTAGTCTAGTCACGAAAAGGCCTTGTCGGTCCCACTTGTTCTTGACTTCAAGCAAGAAACGGCCAATTCGCAAAGACCATCAACTTTGGTGGGACAGGGCAGGCTCGCGCCTCGATCTGCTCAGCTGGCGCAAACTTCGAGCTCTAACTAGTACTCTAAGCCACTTATATGAGACATCTCTAAGCTATGTTCACTTCATCCCTCCTCGAGAGTCTTGATACTGGGCTTGAACTTGAATATCCATGTCACGTGACTCTACCATTTTCCCGCATCAAGCTCTGTTTGCTGTCTCTACCCCGTCCAGCCTCAATTCTACACTCCTTATTTCTCCATGTCAAGTTCATGTTCCCCTCCTTCTCTCCGGCAAATCCAAACCGCTTCACCATGTAAAACTATCTGGTCCCACGTCTCCCAAGATGCCTTTCGACAGCACCTCGTCACGCTAGAAAAGCAAACCAATGCGGTGCCTATGGATGTTCTGCAGAGTACTAAGCCTGAGGACGAATGTAAAGGAGATGGCAATGAGAATTACAAGAAGAATGATGCCTTCTTACCCCTCAAGGTTGAGAAGCAATTCGCCGACGATTTCGCCTACATCGCTGCTGTTACGGAGGGGGCGCAGAGTGTTGCCGCTGTTTGCCTTGAGCAATATATCGACACCTCAAATTGTCCATACACGTTGATAATCCGTGTAGCAGGCATGGACGCCATCGACGAAAATGTCAGGGCATTACTTCAAACTGTCGTCACACAACTCCAGTGTCCTGCCCAAGAACCCAACAGTACAGAGACAATCTTCCGCTCTATTATCGCACAGCATACGCAGAAACTCCTCGGCCGTCTCCGCTCCCGGAAATGGAACAAGCCGAAACATCTGGCCAGAACGCATAAGAAGGCCCTGTGGCAGGATTTTGAGAATCTACTGCATCGAGCGCAGCACGTGTATGCTCGGAAACCGGAACGGCGGGTTCGAGATGCAATTGAGACTTCTATACGGGAGATCCGGAAAGTCTATGAAGAGTTCGAAAAGGATTTTTCCGATTCTGATGGTGGTCAAGCGGACGACCAGCTAGAGGCTCTCCAAAACCTCGTGAAAGCATCATACACCTGGTGTAAAGAACCCCTGATAGGCGAATATGCGTCAAAGCTTGAAATCCTAGGAGGAGACAATCCAACCCGACAAGTCGCCGCAGCAACAAAAACACTCCGCCAGCTCGAGAAGATAGGCGCTTACTGGCGGATCGCTAGCGACCTTGTCGCTGTAGCAGCGAAATACAAACATATCTTTCAACGCACCCATATCGAGTACTTGACTCCCTTCGCGAGTACACCGACCAACATAGCCTACGAGTCATGGGCTCAGACGTGCCATGTTCACGCCGAGATTCAGTTGGTCGTGGAGCTTGCGAAGAGCATTCCGCCAAACAACCAATCTGGGAAGACCGAGATGTGCCGGCCAAGGACAATCGGCACGAGCAAGTACCTTTGCTACTTGTGCTACTTGTTCCTACATTACCACGGCGGGTTCCAGATGCTGAGTACGCATGGGCGGTTATATGATCAGTGGACTGTTCCTGATTTGATTGAGTACGACGCAGCCACGAGGGATAAGTTTTCTACTGTGCTTGAACGAATGGATGAACATATTATCGAGCAGATCAAAGAGACCGAAGGCATTATATGGCGCGCCGAGCCCATGACAAGTCGGCAGAATTTGTTGTTGCCAGATGATGTGCACACTTTGGATACTGGCGCTGGCGGGCTTGCTTTGTCCTGAGGACATTGATTGTTCGAGCAGACAGGTTGCGGGAAGGAAGCTGGCTGGTCATTATCATGTGTCCACCGAGAAGCAAGCCTGGGACAATATCATGGCCCGCATTCAAAGTTTGTCATCGCAGCATTGCCGTCCCACGGGCTCCATATGTGGCTAGCTTTATTGATACGGCGACCTGCCCTGTGTTCCAATATACCTCGTACTCGTCAAGTTTCGGGACGTCCTTGACTTGCTGGAGAACCGACATACCCTCTAAATTACACCGAAGAAAGCGAGAGCCATATCGAGTCACGCCATAGCGATCACAGCAGGCAACTGATGGATTCTAGCATCATAGAGTCGGCGCGGCGCTGTTACTAGAGAGCACATAAGGAAAGAGGCAGGTTCATATCCTGCGGGATGGTATCTACCCAGGGCTCGAATGGCAAGCTCGCAGGGGAACTAATTACCAAGGACTGCGCGAAGATAGGACAAACTGACAACCAAGATCAGGAAGGAGCAACAGCTGGAGCCCGAGGACAACCTGGAGGGCAAGCGTGCCTTCCCAATTAGTGAAGCATTATCGGGTTATAATCATCCGGTGGGATCCAAGGCAGGTGCAAGGGACGCTCCTTCCATAACAACTATATTACCTGCAAAAGGAAGGTGTGACTGGTGCGCCTTTTTCTTGTATACTGCATGGCAATAAGATAGACTTTCCCTATATCCGTACTTAGATTCCATTAGCTGACGACAGCTTCATTCCTAGAACCAGTTTGATGTTTGACTGGCGATGAGCTTAGAGACATATACCCCCGTAGATCATTCTAGCCGCTACCTAGTCAATCCTCATTCTTCCAAGGGTTGGTGGGCTAATGTTATCTAGTGTATATTATCATATTGCAGTAGGTGACTGTGTAAATCTTCAGAATAGTGATATGAAGTAGCTTCAAAAGGCATAATATTATGTATCTGCCACGCTCCGTACACACGGTTGTTTCTTCCCATTACAACCCCACCTATAAATAATCTCACCCCGTACTCTAAGTCCACATCATACGAGGTAGAGGAGTCCAATCCTAATACTTATATCTAAAATGAATATTATCCCGATCCGTCATATCATTCTCCGCATTGATCTTCCCCAACCTTGCACTCTCCTCCTGATCAATCCCCATCTCAGCCACGATCTTGGCGCGCCGTTTATTCTCCCATATATCTGCCAAACACGCACATTAGCACACCCACACCACAAACCAAAATCACCAACAAATAGAAAAGAGAAAGATATGAAAGGGAACGCACAATAAAACCTCCAAACCCCCATACTACAAAACTCCACCACATACAACACCCCACAAGCCGTAATCCCCCGCGTATACTTCGGCGCATCGGACGGAACCATCATTTGTGCGCCGACGGCGTTGCCAACGCAGTATGCTATGAAGAGGATTGTGGAGGTTACTGTTTTCTTTGTGCGGCCGGCGACGTTGGAGGGGAGGAATGTCCATATCACTATGCACCAAATCAAACGACATGGTTAGTATAGGGATTATGGGGGATGAAGTAGGGTTGGGAATGGAAACGTACTCAGACCAGGTAATGTGCCAAAAACTTGCATAATGTACATCCCCCATCTAGTCCACTGCATGCCGTCTGTTGGTAACAAGGAAAGGGCAAGCATGCCGCTGAAGGCTGGGAGGAGGGAGAACATCATGAGGGCGACTATACGCACACACCGATTTCGTTAGTGTATTTCCCGCAACAGCCAAACCAGTACTCAAAAAGACGGTCCTAGACTCACATCGTAGATTCGGCCACTTAAACGTAATAACTCCCACAGTCAAAAACCAACAAATGCTAATAGCATAATAAGGCGTCGACCCTTTCAGCAGTGTTTCAAGACTCGAAAACCCAAATGATTTCCAAATCAATTTGGAGAAGGTCGTATTTGCGCCATTGGGAAGGGCGTTGATGATTGTGACAAAAAAGAAGAAGTATGTTTGCGGGTCTGTATCATTATCCATTGTTAGCATAGCCCTATCCCTTTGATAGAAGATAGGTAGGAGAGGATCGAGAGGGAGGGCACTCACCTCGAAACGTAGCCCACACCTGATCCCACCTGAACTCAGATCTCTTTTCCCTATCCGATCCAGTCTGGTTACTCATAACCCGTGCAATAGCAGCTTTCTTCTCCTCTTCACTAAGCCAGCGCACTTCACGCGGTGTCCCGAGAATAAACCACACAAGGACACCGCAGAAGATAGTCAATCCACCTAGGAAGAAAGAGATTCCCTTCCACTGCATCACAATCCAAGTCAGCCCAGCCCAGCCCAGCCCAGCCCAGCCCAGCCCAAATACCATAATATACCCCCCAACCCAGAGCGCCGCAAGAAAAAGATGAAAGGGACTCACAGCAGCCAACCCCCCCGGATTCCTCTCAGCACGCAACCCAATCCCATACATACTCAACCCCGCAATAATATTCATCCCCGCATTACTCGTCCCCCAAATCAAAGAGCGCAGCGTATGTTCCCGACTCGTATACCAAACTCCCGTGATGAGCATAAACGTCGGCGAAATCGTACACTCCAGTGCCCCCTGCAACGTCCTAAGAACCATAAGATGCGCCCAGTTCTGCGCAAACGCAACGCAGAGCACAATAACGCCCCATGAAACAATAACAACAGATAAAAATTTCCCAGTATGCAACTTCTGCATCGCCCAGTTGCCTGGGAATTCAGCGACCATGTAAGATAGGTAGAAGATCGTCGTGAGAAAGTTGTACTGGTCGCCTACTAGTCCTGTGTCTTCGCGGATACCGAAGACGGCTTGGACACTTAGAGAGGTTTTGTCTGCTTGTTGCGTGCCGTAGCAGAGCCACATTAGGGGGAGGAGGAAGAGGTCGATTTTCCAGCGGAGGCGGCGCATGTAGGCGTCTGAGTATTCGGGGAGGACTTCCACGTCGACGTCTATTGTGTGGGTTCCGGGGGAGATGGAGGGTTTGTCCATTGTGTCGGACATTTCGAGGGGTTCGTCGATGCTGTTTGGTTCTTTTGGGGTCGTCATTGTGGTGGTGGGTTGTCTGTGGGCTATACGGGTGTATAGTACCGACACTTCACAAACAACAATTCAGATATTGAGAGTAGGATAAACCCCGAAAAAAATGTAGACTCAGTCGATGCCAACCCCAACAATAAAACCATATTGATAGCGAAAGACCTCCATGTTTAACGCTTCTATCCTCCCCGGCCGGATCCCATCCGAGAAGCCGGGGGCAACTCCATAGCGAAGATAACCTTGATAAGAGCTCATCCGGCTGATAGGAACCAAGATAAAGACCGTCTGGGCTTCACAAACGGGATAAATGTTTTGGACACCGACTGATAAGACGGATCTACATCTGGTGCTTTCATCTTGTTTTCAGATTGGAGGGAGAGGTTCGCTGAGCCCTACATAGCGATGAGGTTGGCAGACGGGCATGGTATCCATCACGTCCCCGCATTATGGCTCCCATGAAAACATCTTGAGCCATCATAGTCCAGACGAGAATAGAGAATCCAGCCAAGTCTGAATAAACGTTAGGGCTCGGTCTTTATTCCCGGGTCGGACTACAGGCTTGCCGGGGTCAGGTACTTAACTTGAGCCAAGAACTTATTTCCACTGCCCAGTATCCGGCCAAGAGAACGTTGAAGATAAGGAACTCCCTGCATAGACCACATTCCATGTTCTAACCAAATGAGGCCGTCTTGCGAACATCTAGGTGCTATTAGCTACACCACGTGCTGATACGGAGAGCGGGCCTATTGCTGACTGCTGTGCTCCAGCTATCACGCGATGCAACGCGAATTCAGCGAACCGGCGCGGCTCTTCCTGGATGAAGATGCTCTGGACCACCGCTTATTCTGCATCGAAGCAGCTTTCCATCAAGAAGAGAGTATATCTACTAGAAATATTAAGTTCAATGATCCGTCCTATTTATCCATTTTGGACTATCTATGCTATACGTAACACATAACCCCATTAACAAAGAAAGTATTTGCATGCAAAACCAGCAGGGATAAGGAAAGCAAAAGGCAAGCTGCGGCATTATAATCAACACCATCGTAAAGAAAGACAGAGAAATCTATAACATTCCCAAACTGCCCAGCTGCTCTTTCGTTTCAACTACACCCTTACACGCCGGAGGGTATACGAGCGCTAAAGTGACAAGTTTTGATTTAGAGACCACCGCAGAGCTGTTACAGTTAGCAGTTTTCAATAGACAAGGTAAAGTGGACATACAGTTTCCGCAATGATACCAGTGATCTGGTAAGGATCAGCGTTAGAGGCGGGACGGCGGTCCTCAAAGTAACCCTTGCCATCCTTGGCGACCTGGCGAGGGATACGGATGGAACCACCACGGTCGGCAACACCATATGAAAACTTGTCGATGTTGCCGGTCTCGTGGCGACCAGTGAGACGCTCCTCGTTGCCCTCACCGTAGACGGCAATGTGCTCGACGTGACGGGCCTCGAGCTTCTTCATGTAGGACTCGATGGCCTTCATACCACCCTCAGCACGCGTTGAGGTGGTGGAGACGTTGGTGTGGAGACCAGCTCCGTTCCATTCACCCTTGATGGGCTTGGGCTCGAAGGAAATCTTGACACCGAACTCTTCGGCGGTGCGGTGGAGGAGGAAACGAGAGAGCCAGAGGTGGTCACCCATCTCGATACCCTCGCAGGGACCGACCTGGTACTCCCATTGCGAGGGCATGACCTCGGCGTTGATACCGGAGATCTTGACACCGGCGTAGAGACAGGCACGGTAGTGAGCCTCGACGATGTCACGGCAGTAGACCTTGCCGGTACCGACACCACAGTAGTAGGGGCCCTGGGCACCGGGGAAACCACCCTTGGGCCATCCGTAGGGCCAGCCATCGGGGCCGAGAAGAGTGTATTCTTGCTCAAGACCGAACCAGAACTCCTCCTTGGCGTGTGTCTCCATCAGGCGGTTGCAGTCGTGACGGTAGTTGAACTTGTTGGGGGTGCCATCCGAGTCCCAGGTCTCGCAGAGGACGAGGATGTTGTCGCCACGGCGGAAGGGATCGGGGTAGATGGCAACGGGGCGGATGTAGACATCGGAGTTATCACCGGGGGCCTGACCGGTTGATGAGCCGTCAAAGTTCCATTCGGGGAGCTCTTCAACACCAGAGGGCTTTTTTGAGAGGGTCTAAGAACGGACGATCATTAGTTTCTGGAATCTGGACAAGGTCACGTGGAGCGGGTAGATGCAGGTGCAGGATTAGCGTGCGCCTTATCGGCGACGTTCGATCCCCGCTATATTGTGGTGTCTTGACTTGATAAGACATACCTTGGTCTTGCTGCGAGTACCGCCGTTGGCGTCAATCCAGATGTACTCGGCCATGACCGCACCGCGCTGGTCGAGGTCCAAGTACTTCAAAAGCTGCAGTGACAATTAGTATTTGTTAAGAGGCGATCGATGATCGCAGGTAACGCACGTTCTCCGTATTGGAGATGGTGGTAGATTCAGCCTGATAACACGATTAGAATTAGCATTGTCCAGTCCAACTTTGGAAGTGTTCGGACGATGACTCACCATTGTGAAGATGTGTGGCGGGGAAGAGATAGAAATTGAATGTGAAGACGATGGATGCAAAGTCAAAGATAGACCGATGCGCACAACACAAAAGCTGCTGGTTGCTGAGCAAGAGAGAACGGGAGGACGGAGGACGGTAGATAAATGTAAAACAGAGAGAGAGAATGAGAAGATGGAGGGATGGAGGATAGAGAGATGCGAGGCCCAGCAGTTCTGTGGGTGGGGGGTGCTTTAAGTAATGATTGACTCTCTGCGCCTGCTGTTTTTGCCTCTGGTCCGTATTGTGTATTGAAAATTACCGGAACTCCAGCGCTGCTCCTCCCCGCCGCCTATTTTCGTCGGTCCTTTTTGGCTTCTTTCATGCGTTGTTTCATGAAAAGGCGCAGCTTTGTGTGGTCTGTCAGGGGTACGAGGGATTAATTACTTGGTCAGGAGACAAGGTACTGTAGTAGTACCATCTGTATAGCTTCACTGCGCTGCCATACTACATCGCTCAATAATCAATCAATATCAGTGAACCCACGAAGAGAATGAGAAAATGAATTTACCCGGTACATGCAAGGCACCATCACCGTGACAACATCCTACATAGACAGAGTCATAGTACTTCTCTACCTCAAAGACAACAACTAATCCCAACACTCACTGAACACTTCCCCAGATCCGATCCCACCCCACGCGGCGGTGATCGAAAGCAGTGCGCGGAATATACCCCGGAAAGACACATCTAGTAAACTAACCGCGCATTGTCTGCTGACCTCGTCAATCCGCAGGAAGAGAATATCATCCGGTATGGCAAGACCCAACACCCGTCCATCAAAGAACAACACCGACAGGACAGAGATATCGCACGCATAGCAGTTGGTAAAGAATATTACTCACACCAACAGGAGTCGCTCCGGCTTGCATATCGGCTGCAGGAGGAAGCTCTATAGTGCTTAGTTGGAGTGGTATTGCAGGGGTATAGCATTGGCGTTGGCCAGTGCTATCGGGGTGGCATTGTAGATAGTAGTCTAGATCGTCTACTGAGATAGCTGGACCAGGAGGCCTCGCTCTGCAAACAATCACCGCTCGGGAATTGAACAGCGAAAGAAGAGGTTATTTCCCGCTGCTTGCTAATCTGCTTATCTGGTTGGAGAATACTGAACTGTATACGGGAGTTGGAGAACAGGTAGAGAATGAAACTTGGCCGCGGCGATAGGGAAACTCGGGTTCCAAGCGATACAAGGTACTATCAAACTCATATAGACTATCGCGCACTATCGCAGCTGCCCCTCCACCCCGCCATGCCATGGCTGACTCTAGTCTTGAGTCGCGTGGTACTGAAAACCGAAAGAGGCTGGGAGCGCGCCAGCCGAAGCAATCGCGCGAAGCTCACGATAGTTAAGAAAAAGAAAACATACCTACCTGACCTACATACAGGATCTTGATCTATCGCATCGTCATAATTACTCCAACCATGACAATTCAACCTCAACCAAGCGAGGAACCAAGCCAACCAGCCAACTTGCAAAAGTTACACGTACGTACCGTAAAGAATACCAGAGCCATGGACGTACCGGCCTTCCAGCCGAATCACAACCGCAAAGGGAGCCGGCCAAGTGGGGCGTGGCGAATCCGCGCAGGCATTCTGGAAGGACGAGAGGGAGAGCCGCCCCCGAGACCGGACTTATCTGTCATTGAAACTGCCTTGCTGTGTGAGTGAAGAACTCAAGAACTCAACGCTGAAAGATGGTTGTATCATGGAAGAAGTAGGAAAGAATAAAGTCAAAAATAGCGGCACTGTCGATCCAAGACATCTTTCCCCGAGTTTTCGAACCAAGCCAGCAAATAACGACAAAGACAGTTCGGGAGATTCAGGAATGGCTTGACTGGGAGTGGCCAGTGGCCTGCTGCTGGGCACGCCTGACTTCCGCTTCCCCGGGGATTCCCTTGTCTACCCCATACTCTGGTTGCGGCCAATATCGAGGTGCAGAATGGGTACTGTAAGCAGCGAGCTGGACTGTGTTTGTATAACAGCTGTCTGATCTATCAAGATCCAAGACGATATCCAAGAAAGAGCAAACTTCATAATTCATACTCTGGGCTCACCACATACTACAAGAGAGCCAGCACCGACCCCGCCAAGCCTTACCTTCAACGCCGGATAAGCTCTTAGTCTTCAGTCATTCCCTCCGCCGTCGGCCTCAACACCGTTCAACGACCATCGTGACAGCTACCCCTCCATGGTAAAGAGAAACTGAAACTTCATCAGGCCAGGATCAAACTCACACAAACTTTACCAAACAACCACCTCTGTATGGCCGGCCCCCAAGCACAGAGATAATGACCTGAGAATTTCGATAATCTGCGCGTTCTGACTGGTAGATCTCCAGGTTCCTTATCATTGTATCCTGATTGGCCCGTTTCAGCGCCGACATGACACACCGCGCTGACTGCGACCGGTCCGGTTTGCTTGCTGTTACTTAAGTTGAGTTTGATTGTATGAAATGCAGTTTAGTTTTATTGTAGAGTAGATTTTCAATAACCTGATGATTATGAACTGAAGTCAGTCAGAGTCATTCGATAAAACCCTGAGCTTGATCACCATGATAGTCTCTCAAAGTGGACACTCTCCTACAGAGTCAACCTAAGCCACCGACCGGTAACCCCAAAAAGCCATCGGTCGGCAATCTAAATCAAATCCCATCAACTCGATCCTCATGATATTCCTAGTAGTCTACTTCTACTAGTAAGCTAGTCAGCGATAAGGCAACTGCAAAATACACGTATCTGTCACAGTCACACTACGCCCAGCACTAGCGCGTCGTGTAGGTAAATTTAGATCCCTGGGGAAACCCGTGGGCCTGACCGCCCTCGTTCGCTTTCACTTTGCCGGCGGCGGCGCAGGGCAGGGCAAGGCCGGCAGGGGCAAGGTCTCACGTAAAAATAGATTCTCCATATTTGCATAGTAACAGCTCAGCCTCGATACAGTAGTACAAACCATATATTTGGTGGAAGGAGAAAGTAGGATAGAAAATACCGCAAAAAACAAAGCATGCACAGAGCGATCTAGAAACATTTCTACAGTGCTAGCTAGAAAGATTTGACGGTCATATGCAGACCAGCAGGTGGATTATGGATATGGATCGATCCAGCTGGGTCTCGGGTAGGTAATTCGCGCAGGCGATCATGCTGCGTTCAGTTCAACTTTTTTGTTTCTGTTTCCAGGCCGATGCAAGCGCATTTGCTTTGCAGTGGAATTTTGGGCGATGTGTTGTATGAGGCAAATGTAGCTATTTTCATGTTTCGATTGAGTAATAGAACGGTCGGTGTTTTGTTGTTGTTACCCCTTGCTTTTACTCCTGTCTACTGGTTAGGTCACCGGCTGTACTGTGCTCTGTAAATGCCTCATCGCCGAATATCTGGAATGAGGCATATTGTTGCTCTACCTACGTACTTCATTGCTGGGGAATTAGGGATGCGGCACATATCGTGAAATGAATTTTCATTTCATTTCAGGTATTTGAGTATCACGGACAGAAGGAGGGCATGCTCTCTTTTTGAGAAATCCTGGATTCCTGCCTGTCTATCTTCATTTCGCGTTCGTTGCAGTTTCTCAGTTCTCGGCCTGGTATCTCAGAGACCTCAGCGAGTAAAAGCATGATTCATGCAAATAGTGTTGCACCCCCAGCTTACTGCTATGTCAGACATGCAGGAACCGATAAATGCGCTGATCACTTGGACCCTGACTGGGACGTGCTCAAGCTCGAACACCGGGCACCGGCAATCGACCCCCACGTGCGCCGTGAGCGTATCACAGGCAAGCGCAACCATGCTCTAGACTTCATGACATCCGGAGATACCGGGGGACGAGACCGTGTCTGTCGGCTCTTAACCGACTAGCTGGTAGGCTGGCCGCTGGGTCTCTTCAGAGCTCAGTCCCCACCCCAGTGCAGAACTGCAAGGGTGCCTCTAACCAATCCCACTCTGTCTCACGCGGTACCCCGGATATTGATAACGGCCGTCGCTCACCCGCGGGTTCTCCGCTGACGTACCCATCTAAGAACCCATTCGACTAAGATCCCGATGTCTTGCGATGTCTCGAGGACATGCGACAGCTTGGTTTGGAGCTGGGCTTTGTCTTCTGTGGACTGCGAGCCTAGGGTTGTGTCATCGGTTGAGCTGTTATCGTCATCCAGGAGCCCGGTCACGTCTACCACCGAGATGCGTCCATTCAGCCCGACCTCGAAGCTAATTGAGATTTTGCTGAGCGAGACCTCGTCTGCTTTCGAGCTAGGATGGTTGACTGTAAACAGCAGCATGATGATCGGAGCTTGTCCAAGTTGCGTTCGCAACGTCACATCTACTTTCAGCTCCTCTGCGGCTGGTTCCTCGGACCCATCTTCAGACTTCAGTGTGTCCAGGCCGGCCAAGCCCAATAACATGTTGAGCTTCTTCTCGTTGACGTTCTCGTTCGTCAAGATTGTTACGTCGCCATTGGTTTCCGTTCCATGCGTCGAACCTTGCAGACTCGAGGTTTTCTCGTCGGAGACTGCGTCGTCGGGTTTTGCGAGCGGGAATGTACTGCGAATCATGTTTGCTAACAAGGCATATTGACGCAGCGTCTAGGTAAAGTCAGTAACGTCAAAGTATCTTTGAACGGCCAACATACCGGAAGAATATCCGCAAGCTGCCGGGGGTGGGAGAAAGGGATATCCCTCAATGTTCTCCCTCCGGCAGACTCGAATGGCTGGAACGTGTAGCTGTGTTGCTTGGTGCACTGTTTACCCTCCTCATCGAATGACTGTACAGATAACTTGCTCCTCTTGCGGCTGGTCTGCGTGGAGTCATCTGAGCCAAGGCCTTCAGCTGACAATGGCGACCACCCAGGAGCTAATAGCCCGTCATATGTGACGATCTTGTATTCTTGGGGTAGCTGCATTCCCAGATGTCGGTAGATCTCAGCAGCTACCAACAACGGCATATCGAGGGCTGGCTCCAATCTTGCAACGAACCGGCGGTTCGGCGATGAGCCGAGCATTGCAGAGTCAATGTCCATGCTCTCATTCCCTTGATTTCCGGTCAGGGTAGCCGGGGGATCGGCCCAATTCACAACTGTAACATCAGATGGAACCTGCTCGTGCGGAGCTGGTTCTTCGCCATGGTTGACCACAGTAAACACATCTGACCCAAGCCAGTCTTTCGAGACGCGAAGAGACGGATAGCCCTCTTCGCATTCAATGGCGATCCTCCAATTGCCGTCTGCATTAGGCCCGTCGATTGGATTCTCAGACGTATCCGTATTCATTTTGTCGGATGATTGTCGCTTCTTTGCATCCAAACCCCGAGCACGCGGCACCCAATAATCCAACCAGAGACCAACTCGACTACTCATGTGAAGACTCGGTCGCCCAATCGCGCCGCTGCAGAGCTGTTCATAGTCACCCGGTACTTTGCGACGGGATATTTCCTCGCTCCATAACCGCTTCACACTCTCATAGAGACCTTCAATAGCCTCGAAACAGTTGACCTCCTCGCTAAGTTTGTCATGCCGAGCCAGCCATTGGAGATTCTTGTGGAAATTGTCCAGACTCTTCCAGCTCCCGCGCGCGCCGTCCTCGGGGGTCTGGATCAGGTCGCGCTTCAAGACGGCCGTAGCCTCCTCACGGCGTTCTCCGTCGGTCCCCTCCGTAGTTACATATTTCAAGCTAACGTCCTTGACAACGTTTTGTCCTCGATAAAAGTCAATCTCAAGGTCGACAAAGTTGCCGGCAATGTTCAGGTTATCGTCCTGCCAGATCGACTCAAAGCGCTCGAGGTGGCTTAGCCGTTCAATGCCCTCTCTGTTCACCCCTCTTCCTGCAACGCGCGCCCTGAGTAGCTGGACTACCTCGGTAATATGTCTCCTGCGTTCCTCGTCATTGTCCCGAGCACTCCCTAATTTCAAGCCTGGCATTCCTAGCGCTTGAATGTCACTATCGTTCATTCCCGACCCAACCAGTGCATCGTGAACGGCCGGTGACGGGCTGATCCCGGAATAGGCGCCGAGCAGTAGAGCCGAGGGTGAACTGAAAGAGATCGCATTGTCGTTCTCCGAGTTCACCGCGAGAGGCGTGGCGTACTGCTGGTTTGATGTGGGATGGTTTGCGTGACCTTGCCCTGAGGTTGAAGGTGTCCTTGTCGCCGGCGATTTCAGCGACATTGTTCGGTTCATTGGCCCCGCGGAAGGATGAGGCGACGAGGTAAGGTGCGTAGGAGTCGCTCCTGGGTTCGGTTTCGAGGACGGAGTCGCCATCATGTGGTGGTTGAAAGGTTCCTCCTTGAAGAAACTTTAGAGAAAAGTGAAGCAGTAGTCAGGATGTAGCAGATAAATGAATAACAAGGCCCGACAACAGTAACCTCACGAGTAACAATCGCGAAGCGATTTCGGATATCATCTCAGTAAACACCAACCAATCTCCCAGTGGGAGCTGAAAGCACCACCCGATATAGCCAGATGTCGGTCAAAAGAGCGTATTGAGACACAAATAATGGCCCCTATTGAACTATAAAGTCCATCTCGTCTATCCCATCACAACGGTCGATGCGCTGAATGAAGGTCCGCAGCTCGATGTAAAACGGTAGAAAGAAAAGTGGATCACATGAGCTCGAGTTTGTCCTGTTTGTCTCTACGTCATCAAAAGTTGAGCTCCTGCTACTCTTGTACCAGAGTATACATAGCATCCCTCAATTCAGTTTTTACAGAGAGAAGTTGATCAACCTGAGAGGGTCAATTCAATACACCATGTTCAGCATAAGACCGCTGTCCCGCCGAATCCCCCGGTGGACCCAAGTACGTTCTGTATCAACTCTGGACGGCCACCCTCACATCGTAAGTAGATCACCTCAAGCTTACAGACACTCATACTAATAACACCTAGTACGTCTTTCCAAAGAATGGAACGCACCTCCTCTCCCTTCTTCCGACTGAGCCGCCTGCCGATGACCTCTCAATTGGGATAACCTCGAAGCTCCCGCCCACCCCCGACTCCTTCCGCGAGAACCCCAAGTTTCTCGAGACACTGCAAGACGTCGTCTCG
Source organism: Aspergillus stella-maris (assembly GCF_047715825.1). Taxonomy (NCBI): domain Eukaryota; kingdom Fungi; phylum Ascomycota; class Eurotiomycetes; order Eurotiales; family Aspergillaceae; genus Aspergillus; species Aspergillus stella-maris. Next base: position 282,797 of record NW_027396821.1, on the reverse strand, counting down.
AAGTACGGCCATGAAGACCCCGACGCCATTTCCCAGGCACAAGTAATGGTATCGACATCTGGTGCAAACATTGCGTCGGGAGGTGTTCTCATGCCGGGGCAAAGGCAGCGAAAGCGCCGCGGGGATGTCGACTTCACGAGCGGTGCTAGTGGTCAGGGTGGTGCTGGGTCTGCGGGGAGAGGAGGCTGGATTCATTTGTCGGATAGTCGGAGGCCGCCTGAATATGGACGAATTCCTTGGTAAGTGGTCTACTCTGTTGGGTGTGGTGCGCGGGAGTATTGACTGTGGATAGGCCTGAGGATATCTTTGGGAGCTTAGAGGTTGATGGTGATGGACAGTTTGTTGGTGGGACCGGGAACTATCAATCCAGTGGTATAGTCTCTTCATGAGCCTAAGAAGACTTGATACTGACTATTCTAGGGACTTACCGCATTATCACACGAGATGGATTGTAAGTTTCACGTCTGCGTTTCTGTCATTCGAGCTAACATGATATCCAGTCTTGGTTTGAGCCCATTCTTACGAGAAAAGCTGGTTCAAAGACTACGCGAAGAAAGCCAATAAACGGTCGTCGAAGAACTGATTGTATCATACCCCGGAATGTATTATAGTTGCCCTGCTGGCCAGCTGGCAATAGATCCCTCAAAGTCCTACTCAGACAAAATCAAATCATAAAGGCGTCTCGTCGTGGAAATTCATCTCTACTTGGAGAAAAAATTCGTTATTCGTGGAGTTCCATCGCTCGCCTTTTTAGGTTCTGGCTTCTTCAGCGGCTTCTGATTGTGCGTTGCGCTGCGCATTTGCTTCTGTTTTGCCGCTGAGCTCTGCGGTGAAGGTTTCGCTGGCGAAGCTGGAGGCGACGCCTGCGTCTTCTGCTTCTTGGTATCTTCAGTCGTAGCATCTTCGGTACCATCTGAATGTTCTCGCTTGATGCCAGCTACAGGTTGTTCCTCGTCATTCTCTTTCTTCGCAGCGACCTCCTCACCTTCAACCTTGATCGGTTCCGTCTTCTTCTTTGCATTCGCAAAGAAATTTGCAATATTGCTCTTGTTCTCTTTACTATCAACAGGCACGATAAAGTCGGGTGAGTTCTTGCCGACTTTCCCAACGTCCTTCGGAACCTGGTAGCACTCCAGGTCGCCTTCATACGGATTCAGGGCCGCCTGGAGGTCTTTCGACCAACTCGTCCGCTTAGGATCCAGCCATGCATTCCAAGCATCGCTCTTGGGTTCTAAAATCACCGGCATCCGATCATGGAGCCAGCTTAGGGACGGGCGCGCCGATGTCGTGATCACCGTAAACGTGTAGAGCTTCTCGTCGGAGCCTTATTTCCTTCAGTCCAGGGCAAATTGGCAAAACAAGAAACTAACTCACCCTCATACGAAACACAATCCCAAAGCCCCGCAAAATACATGAGATCGCCATCCTTGCGTTTGGTATAATGCGGGATCTTATCCTTCCCTCTCTTCTCCCACTCATAGTACCCCTGGCATACAACAACACAGCGCTTCTTTTTCTTCATGGATGTCCACATCCCGCGGTCCTCGGCCAGCGAGTCATCGCGGCAATTGATCGTTCGCATGAGACTGCCGTAGTCAGGCTGTCGCTTTGTCCAAAAGGGGACGAGGCCCCATTTCATGCCTTGAAGTTTGTACTGGATATCTTTTGGAGTTGAATCTGATGGCTCAGGTCCATGCGCGCCTTGTGGGTCTGTTAACTCTTGCTCTTCACCTGCTCGGTGCTCTGTGTTATCGTGGTTGCCGATGGGAGTGTCGGCGCGGTAGACGACGCCGATGTTGCCTGGGGCGAAGTTGTATGTTTCGCGAATTTCGTCGTCTTCGGGTGATTCATCAACGGGCATGCCTTGCTCTTGCAGTCGGCGGCGGACGAAATTCATTCGCTGTTGTGGCAATTAGCATGATGGTATATACTAGTGGTGGTGTTGGGTCATACTACGCCTAGAGCGTACCGGCCGCACATGGTGTCACAGTACAGTTAGAATGTATTGACAATTCCTAGTAGTTTGAGATAAAATTCAGGATGCGAATTGTTAAAATCAGCAGAAAGACAAGTCGTTGCGCGCGAATTAGGTAGACGGCGAGCCCTGGGAGGTGTAGGTAGCTCGGGTGCCTTGAACGTCATAGCGAATCGGTTCCGCTCCCTTAGATTCTTTCGTAACTTCCCTCTTGCCTTTGTCAACCGCCGTTCAACAACAACAAACCTACGTCCACCGCGCAGTTACCGCCTCTACATGATATACTCTCACTAATAAGTACCTATATACATCTTTCACAATGCTCAGCGCGGTGGCAGCGCGCCGCGCAAGCAGCGCCCTCCTCCGCGGTCCCCGAACACCTACCCTCCCCACACGATCTATCGCCTTCTCAGCTCATCCTCGACCTCTACAACCTCAATTGCCGCTTAGAAACTCGATAATATACACTCAGCTACAACCACAACGTCCCATCATCCCTCGCCATGTCCTTAACCTCTCCCTCCAAACCCGATCGATCAGCAACCTCCAACGTCTCCGCATCGAGCTCAAACAAGGATCCAAAGGCATCTGGCGCAAACACCCCTTCGTCCTCCCCTTTGCCATATTCTGTCTTGTCGTTGTGGTATCCATCTTCTCGCACGCCGTCTACCTCGAAGTAACAAAAACCCAACCGAAGATCGCAAAGTACCCCGCGCCAGTCGGAAAGGAGCTTCGCAAAGCTATTTACTTTACCGAGGTGAATTTTCAGCCAAAGAAGGCTCTTCAGCACTACCAGGAAGCTTTGAAGCTTGCACCGGAGAATGGCATGCACCCGTTCTCAAATGAAGTAGTCGGGATCAAGATCAAGGCTGCGGAAATGCTGGAGCAGGCTGGCGCTACTCATCAGGCGATTCGTACTCTGGAAGTATTGCGTGATAATCTTGTGACTTGGGTAACAAAAGGAAGGACGGAAGCGGCGCGGCAGGAGGAGAGACTAGCAGAGCAAGAAAAGGTCATCCAGGAGTTGAAGGCGAAGAAGGCCGCGACGAAGCCCAAGTCGGCCACGGCTGCTGTACCGGAACTGACGATCGACAATCCAGAAGTCATTGAAACATACGAGAGGATGAAGGAACTTGCCAAATGGGAAGACGATCAGCGGTACGAGAACCTCAAGAGAGCTGTCGGAATTTCAATTCAACTAGGCGAGCTCTGCGAGCACCGCGATGTACAAGATACCAAGAAGGCTGAGGCCGCACGAGAAAAAGCCGTTGACTTGAGCCTCAAGGAGCTGGCATATCGCCAGTCCAAGGGCCTCTCCATCAAGGGCATCGGCAGCGCCAGTGACGACGAAGCCAGGGACTCGGATATCCCCTATGTCACCAGCACAGAGGCCGCGATCGCCCTCAACACTCTCGGCCGCCATTACAGAGACAATAATAACTCAGACCTCGCCGTCGCAGTCCTGCTCCGCAGCCTTGAACTCGTCCGCCTAGACGAAGGCGGCGAGCCAACGTGCCGACAAGTAGACGTCATGTCCGAAATCACAACAACCATGAGTCTACGAGCGGATGAGGAGTTCCGCACCCAGGACCCCGAGAGCTCGCGCAACGAGTATCTGAATCACGCCGTCCAATGGGGCCAGAAGGCGATCTACATGGAGGAGAGCATTCCCGCAGATCAAAAGGACACTCTGTGTCACGCTAGCTGTGTCATGGTCTTGTTCAACCTTGGCGAGATGGCGTTTATGCAGGGCAAGAAGAAGGAGGCGGAGAAGTGGTTCAACAAGGCGCGTGAGGCAGCTGACGTTAGGTTGACAGGGAATGAGCCGGGTGTGAAGGAACTCAGGGTGGCGTTACTGGAGGCTTTTGATAACATGAACAAGAAAAGATAAACGAGGTTGGTGAGGCTGGGGTCGTTTGAGGCCCTTGGGGTTGTACATTATTCTGTATCTTCCATATCATGAACTTGTATCGAAGACACACTCTTCTATACCAGTAACCAGAGTCTCCGCTAGCCGTGGCAATGCTACTAACAACCTTGTAAGATCGATATTCTACATCGAGGATAAACTTCAACGACCGGGACAGATATATCCAAACCTACGGAGTGCTGAAGATTGAGGGCCCAGTAGAACAAGAAACCCAAAAGACTAAGTAGATCTACGCACGTGGTCGCCCGCGAGGTTCATCGAAAAGCCTCGATTTACAAAGTACAGTAATACCTGCGAGGTGCTTCATTGCTCATGGCTCATACAATCCCAACCAATGCCTGTCCTTTTTTTCGGTGATGGAGATGGGGTGGGGTGGGAAAGGAGAAGATGATGACGATGATGGTAGTGAAGATAATAAGAAAAAAAAGTTTGATATCAAACAAAAAGCTTTGAGAGGCTTTAATCTTTCTTCATTCTCCTGCTCAGATTCAGATTCCTTCCATGGATTCTCACAATTATTTTGTCATTTCCCATTTCCTACTCCGTCCAGTCACACACTCAACTCACAAAACCCAATCTACGCCCGCGACATAACGCCCCAAGCGCGGATCTTGTTGTCAGTGTAACCAGCGAACAGAGTCTGGCCGTCAGCAGACCAAGCGAGCGAGACACACTCGGGCTCGCGGCTCTTCTTGCCCTTCTCGATGTACTCGGGCTTGAGCTCGTCGACCTTGCTCTTCTTCTCGAGGTCGAAGATGGTAATGCTGCTGGCGGTGGCAGCGCACAGCCAGTAGCGGTTGGGGGAGAAGACGAGGGCGTGGATCTCGTCGCCGGCGTGCAGGGAGTACAGGTGCTTGGACTCGTTGAGGTCCCAGAGCATGGTGACGCCGTCCTTGCCACCGGAGGCGCAGAGAGAGCCGTCGGGGGAGATGGTGACGGTGTTGATGTAGCCGGAGTGACCGATGTGGTCGGTTTGGAGACGGCAGGAGGCGAGCTCCCAGACCTTTTGTTTTGTTAGTCAATTTCTTTCGTCAAGTAATTGATACTGCGAAAGCAGAGTAAAACTAAACAAAGAGAGATTGGTGTGTCCATCAGGCATTGGGTGAATTTTTGTCTCATGGCCATAAGGCTCTGAAGTAGCAAATACGTAGATATGCAAACATCATTGGACCAACTAAACAGCAGAAAAAACATGCGCAAATGTAAACGTACCTTGACAAGCTTGTCCCAGCCAGCGGAGACGATGACGGGGTTCTGGGGGTTGGGGCTGAAGCGCACGCAGCTCACCCACTCGGTGTGGCCCTTGTCGGTGATGGTGTACTTGCAGTCGCCGAGGGTGTTCCAGAGCTTGATGGTGCGGTCACGGGAACCGGAGACGATCTGGCGGTTGTCGGCGGAGAAGGAGACGGAGAGGACATCGTTGGTGTGGCCGACGAAGGTGCGGGTGGTCTGACCGGAGGAGAGCTCCCACAGGCGGAGGGACTTGTCCCAAGAGGCGGACAGAGCGTAGGCACCGTCGGAGGAGATGACCTATAAATCCAAGCACATGCATCAGCCAAACTGATTCTGATTCAAATTTTCCCACGTTTTCTTCCATCTTATCAAACCCCGCTTCCAGTAGATTTGGTCGGGGTTTTCGGGAATTGGGATTTCGGGGGTGGCATACACAGTCGGAGACGATGTGGGAGTGGCCCTCAAGGCTGCGCTTGGGGTAACCGTAGGCGTTCTCGTCGCGGGTCAGGTTCCAGATGATCAGGGTCTTGTCGCGAGAACCAGACAGCAGCATGTTGGGGCTATCGAAAACTTCCAGTCAGAACCAATGTCCATATTCCAACACAAAAAAAAAAGGACATGAATGCGATACGCATTCCATCCACGCCATGTGCAAATCATCAATCGGTGCCCTTACTTCTCCAGAGAGGTAGCAAGGGAAGTAACCCAGCCATTGTGACCCTCGAGGGTGCCGCGAAGAACCAGCTGCTCAGCCATGATCGGAGTTTGGGAGGACGATGGAAGGAGGCCGCGAGAGGAGAAAGGAGAATGAACGCGGGCGGAGCAATTGTCGTAGACTCTGCGCTGGGAATAAAATCACAGCCGTTCGAAGATGGAGGAGCCCTAACGTGACGAGACTGCCGCCGGTTGGCTGTGTGGGCCGCAACCCTAAGCTAAGCGAGTCACGTGACTATATAAGCATCTATACTAGCCTTTACGTACTTGAGCCTGTTATACAGTCACTGTTGGCGATAAATGCAGTGTTCTTCATTTACAAGCTAAATATACTCGCGCTATCACCTATTTTATCAAACAGGCCTAAACCTGGAATCCAACAAGATCTCCCATAATATACAAGCTCAACAATATCTACTCTTTAGAACCAGCTAGTTCTTGAACGTCTGAATATCAGGCATCCTGTTCAGTCCCTTCCCACCAGTCTTTCTACTCTTCGCTGCATGGAACCCAGTAGCGCTGTTGTCCCGGACATGCTGCCTCAACAGTTGCAGAACATCAGAGTCCGTCCATCTTGACGGAACAGGCCGGTACGCAGCCTTGAAGGCACCGACGGTCTGCGCCCATTCGCCGCTCTTAGCACCAGTCTGCTTCCATGTCTCAGTTAGCGTATCTTGAGGGACATTTGCGTCGCCCTCCGATGGAGGATCTTGGGTGGCCCAGTAGTAGATGTCCCAGTCGTTCTCGTCGAGGAACTTGTCGTACTCTTCCAGCTGTTCCTTGTTCATGTCCTTGAGATAGACGTCGGCGAAGGTAGACATGAGCAGGTCAGACTCGAGGATACCACGCTTTCGGCTCTGGTCTGTGGCCGCCAGTTAGCTCCATCCTACATCATGTACCTCGAGCAAAAGACTCCACTGATCACAGCGAACACTCCATGCAAAGCAGAGCAGCATGGTAAAAGCCGAGGGAATACTAACAAAGCAACCTAGCCCTCATAGTCGAAACATCCTCCCCCGTCCTCTTCAACGGCTCAACCTTAAACGTAATCCCCTCCATCTCACCAACGCCCAACTCCGGCTTCTGCGCCCCCGGTTCCTGGCGCCCACCCGTAAAGTGCTCAATCTTCCCGGGGTACGTATCAACGGGCTTAAAGCTCGGATCGACAGAGTTCAGCATCTCCGGCGGCGCATTGTTCTGTCCGACCTTGGGGAAGTCCTTCGTCATTGTAGACGTCGTGTTTGGCACGATTGGGTTCGGCGGCTTCTCTGTTTGGTTTGCGCGGTGCTTTGGCGCTGTTGAGTGCTCGCGGCCTTCGCCATCTTTGGTGCTGCTGCTGTGGTTTGAGCGGATTGCCGAGCTTCCGAAGGTGCGGGTTGCGAGGGAGACGCTCGTGTTGAAGGGGAGGGAGGTTGTTGAGGGGCGCGTGAGGCGGTGGAGGAGTCTTAGTGAAGTCATGATAGCTTTATATTTGGATATAGAGGGACAATTCTTTGTAAAGCTGGGGGAAGAAGGGCGAGACTTTTTTGAGATTACGATGGGGGAGCTAGGTGATTATGCGGGACTGACATCATCCGAGGCACGGGTGGCAGCGGGTTTGGTGTGTTTGCAGCGTTCAAGAGGCCAACCGGAAAGGTCGATTTCAAAACACCACACTGATCTAGAACGGTCATTGGTGTACCCTTTGGCGATAGATAAGAGGCCGGCCTAAGTATGGCTGGCTAGTAAGTTACAGATACTGAGTGATGCTAACTAGTATGCTACGGCCCGGGGACTTGTGAAGCAGTAACCTACATCTCCCATATGTATAGTGTCATAACAATAATCATGAGTATTCGAACAGTATACCGTGAAATATCCGAGGCTGCATCAGGTGGAAAGCACGCAACAAATGCATCAAGACTCCATCTTTTATCATCAGCGTAAACCCTTCCCACGCCTCTTATCCACAACGCAGGATATAAGAAACGAGATTAAATGAGATGCTTGGAACTATAAGAAAACAACCATTAGCATGGAGCACAAAACCGTGTTCAAAGCCGGAAACGCACCGGAAGTAAGCCCGCAGGTAGATAACCTGCCAGACACCAAGACCGACCAGCATGCCCATAGTACCGAACGCAAACCACTTCACACGCTCGTTGGTGCTCTCGTTGGTGTCGCGGAGCTTGTGCTCACGAGCGCGGAGGTACTCCATGTCGCTGACAACTTCAGCAACAATCTCTTCAATGCGGCGGAGGTCGGTCTCGATGGGCTTGAGCTTCTCCTGGGCCTGAATGCTGGACCAGTCGCGGGCGTCGGCGCCAATGTCGACGTCGAGTTCGATCGCTCGATGGGGGTTCGCAACACCACCTATAACATGTCATGTTAGATCTCTGACCAATTTCGAAGGTGTTTCAAGATCGGGGTGAGGGACATACGGCGGTTGACAAGCGTGTTCTCGAAGCAAACGTCAAAGGTGGTATCGCCAGGGGATGTGAAAGCCTGGCGGGTCTCGCCAATAACATCCTTCGGCCGTCCGTGGTCATTGCCCATCGAGTCTTTGATCTGTTCAGAAATACCAATTAGCATACCGCAACTCCAAAGGAGGCACCCCGAGACCGTGGACAAGGGTCGAATTCCTGAGAATCAAAGTCCGAATCCATATCCCAGGTCCAAGCAAGTGCGGAGTATGTCCCAATGCCACATACATGCATATTAACCATCTGTCCATCCCCCCTCTGCCCATCCACAATAGCAGTAACAACAACAAGCTGGTCCTTAAGGACAAAGTTCCGAATACACCGTTCGCCCTTCCCGGCCACAATGTCGAATTTCAAGGCGGCCGAAAGCTGCACGAAGATGAAGAAGAGGAGCCCAAGGGCTGACCCCATGCTCAGTCGGGAGGGAGACCCCATTGTGTCGCGGATTAGGGGATTGTGGTGAGTCTGGTTGAGGGACGGAGTAGTATTGCTGAGGCCGACTGCGTGGAAGCTCCAGGCTGGCCTATGCATGTGTGGATGCCACGCCGCGTCCGCTGGTCGGGGTGCCCGGGAAATAAATATTCCGAGGGGTATACTCACGTCTACAGGTTACTGGGCTTAGTGATGTTTTATGAATTGAATTACATTGATCTTTTCATGGAAATTGCTCGGGACGAAAGGAGTCTGGTTTGTGCAGTTTGCTTTCGTGTAATGGTTGCAATACCAGGTGGCTTCCTCTACCGTAGGATTTTGACAGCATATCCGAACATCTTGCCGGGGCACGCTCGAGTGGGTATGATTGAAACAGTATGTGCCTATTTACAGTGTTTTTGCCAGTGTCATAGCGAGTCTCACTATTGGCCCAATGATGGACCAGATCCGAGGCTGGTTCCCAGCGCAACCGACGAATCCCCAAAGTTGTCATTGACATTCTCTCGAGGACGATCCCATGTACGAATGTGACCTGTTGGTTATCTTATTAGCAATTGAGGTCAATATACTAGTTATGAAGTTGGCTTACCTTCTAGTGAAGATGTCATGATCGTATCCTCTTGAAAACCTAGCCAGCAAATAGGATCTTCACCGACGGCTTTCGACTACGATAACGTTAGCAAAGATTGTCCGATAATAATTCCTTGACATGACGAACCATGATCGGAGGTAACAATGCTGTGCCTGCCCTCGGTTCTACGGAGTGCTGAACAGGTTGGTCCGAGGCAGTTTCGCTGTCTGCGGCCGTTCGCTGAGAGTCTGATCTCATTCTCCCTGAGCTGTCGGCTCTAAGGCGGCTAAGCTGCTGGGGATTAGTCGCAACTAAGCTTGTACGGTTGCGAGCACTTGCTTGGTGATGCTAATGCACAATGTTCAGACGATGGAGATTTGAGGTAGATTGAATCCTGACGTACCACTTTCGGACGATGCAGCATGCCGACACTGAAATCCCAAAGCAACAAATTGCAGTCGTCCCCGACGCTGCCAATCCTGTATGTCCGCTCATCTGATCGCCATGGGTCAAAAGCTACTGCAGAAACCCACGAGTCGTGGCCTTGGCATCGTGCGACGATCTTGCGTTCCGGTAGTGACCAGATACTAACTAAATCGTCTTGACCTCCAGTAACGATGTATTTTCCATCTGGCGACCAACAGATGCAGGTAAGTCCCCCGTAGTAACTACGGAAAACGTCGAGAACCCTGAAGAATAGTTAGCGGGATCGCAACAGAGGCATTTCCAGCGAAGGCGCAATAACTCACTCTTCTTGAAGATAGTCCACCAACCGTAGGGACCCGTCTTCTAAAACAATAGCCAAATGTCTTTGATCTGGGGAGAACGCAAATTGCGTAATCTTCTGATTCGCCAGCTTCCAAACAGCGACAGGATTCGTCTTCTGGTTCTTTGAATTGACAGACTTCAACACCTGCAATGACCAGTTGGCTGACTTCACTGATTCCGTTGATTGATCAGGTAGTTCTGGGTTGAAGAGAGCATCTTCCTTCTCCTTATCGTACACTACCAACCGACCATTCTCATGTGCTGCCAAGAACAAGTTTTCCGATCCCGGTATCCATTTGACATGCGTCACTGGGGAGTTGTTGATGATCCCGTTTTTGTTGATTCGGGCGTATTTCTGAGATATCGGCTCGTACCAGAAGATGTCCCCGGCTGACGATCCCATGACCACATCAATATGCGCGTTACTCTTCGTTACTTCATTAACATCGTGACTGATCATATGTGCCTTGGTGAAAAGAATCTTCGACAGCGGTTCGTCCTTGTGCTTCGAACTCAAGTCGAGCCATTGGAATGCGCGATTGATATTCGCAAACGCAAATAGTCCATCCGGATCCCGCTCGCTCAAGCGCTTCGAGTTGGCCTCGTGAATAATAACTCGCGAGACGAACGATGAGCTGCTCTTGATGATATTGTTCTTGGGCTTTCGCTTCTTCGAGGGGTCTTTCACAGGCGGCGCAGCGAGGGCACTGTTCCCGTCTCCGAATGGTCGCGCAGTGACAGTCAATTTCGCAGGGAACGAGGTCTTGTTTCGAGATCCAACGCTAACTAACGACAGCTTGACACCGGATGTGGGAGGACTGGGGTTCGTCGCAAGTGGATTCGGATTGATGATCGGCGCTTCAGAAGGGTGTGGGGGAGGGGTAGCTAGATGCAGGTCGTCCTGAAGCTGATATGTTCCTATACACGAGCGCAGTGTTAGCAATGTCATAAGCTGACAGAAGATTGAGATGCTGCGTTATTGCGCCGCGCCTCGGAACCTGCCCTTGCTTGCACATCTTGGTACGTACCTTCTCCGGCCTGCAGCGGGCAACCCTTCTCCGGATGCGTGATAATGTTGTTTGTCTCCACAATGGGCACAGCCATGCCATTAGATGCTCCGGCTGCATATGCAACCGGAACGGTATAGCGAGGCGGAGGCGGGGGAAGGACACTATAAGCTCGGAGGTTAATCAAAAAACTACCGAAGAGCTGCAAGGCGTCTGAGATAACAGCAGCCGGCCAACCGAAAACATGCTTCAGATTTCTGACAGCTTCTGACACGGCAAGATAAGGAAGGAATGCTGATAATAACTCACAACATTGTGGCGTGATAGGCCTTATAGGTTGCGAGAGAAAATAGCGCGACGTCGCTCTCCTAGTGTGATAGCTTCTCGAACGCAAGACAAGAGCTCATAGAAAGGAGCGAAGTCGTAGCCACTGGGCTCAACGCGATGGTGCACGAGGGAGTGAACTGCTGGCGCAGCCTGCTGCGTTCCCCGACTGTTCGCGAAAGAGCACGCGGAGTTCTCGGCGTAAGCCCGACGGACAGGTTGGTGAGAGGTTGCGAACAGATGATACGGTGCCGTAGAACAATCAGCAGGAGACACAACAGGCCGACCAAGGCTGCAGAAGAGAGGAGAGGAGATTTAATGAGTCCGTTGGGGTAGCCACAGGAACCGGGGAGGGAACAGGCGCAGGCATCGAGAGCACAGCCAGCGGCCGGTGGAATTCCGGGGAACTGCGCTGTGGCTGGTTGGTGGAACTTGGGCGTGGGGCGGGCTAAGGCCGCTACAGTAAGTTGGGGTTTGAGTTCGGACATGACAGCAGTGGTAGCAAGGAGATGAGAGGCGCTTAATGCAGTGAAAAGGTTATGTATCATTCGAAATTAAATTAGGGTCAATCTAGAAACTGGCTCGGCCAGAACTTAAAGGCTCTATCAATTAGAGGACAAGAACAGCGGCTTGCAGCCTACCATACTGCGCATGAATCATGTACATACACTGTCCACAACTCTATCCAAAGCAAAGCTTAAGCAAAAGTATTTCTCGGGGTATCAAACTCCTCAAATATGACATACGCGTATGTTGCCTGGATTTAGGCTCCGCTTCCACTGACTCGTCGCCAGATCATGACCGCAGCAGCTCCGGCGCAGACCACGGCACCCAGGGCAATTCCCCACGACATCCATTTGCCCTCGTCTTCCTCTTCGCTTCGCGGAAATGCTGTGCTTGGTTCCATTGCCGCTTCTGCAATGTGCACAAATACCTCCTGAATCGAGCTCCAGGTCACGCTCACATGCAGGGGCGGCCCAGGCATGTTCAACAGAGCTGTGTATTCGTGAGGTTGATGCTCGGCGCGCTGAGTTGTACGATCTAAGTCGGCCTTGAGCGCAACAAACACACTTGGAAGCTCTTCCAAGTGCGGGTACTTCGACCGTAGTGCCGGGATATAAGCAAATGAGTCAGGGTCCGACGAGTCGTATGTGTACACCATCACATCACACTGATCCAGTAGCTTCGATTGGTTTTCAAGAATCGCAGGTTCGAGTTCCCCAAGTTCGTCCATGATCAAGTAGCATTGTTTGCCTCCAGGAAGTTCAACAGTGTTGACTGCTGTCCGCGGCTGAATTGTTGGGTGGTAAGTAGAACTAAACCCGCGTGACAGGAAGGCGTCTAGTAGAGCAGATTTCCCTGATCCCGGAGCTCCTAGTACGTGGCCCAGGACAACATTGCGACCAACTCGCCCAGGCCGCTTTCTCCGCTTCCGCGGTCGCGTGACCTTGAGGGCTGCCGTCGTGGAGGGATTGCTCCGGTCTGAAGACTCAAATCCCAAGTAGGCCAGATATTCCAGTGTGGTCTTGGGCGAGGTGAAAGTCGTCATACTCCACTGTGCCAGCCAACCTTGAAGGGTAACATGACCGGCTTCGTTTCGAACAGTGCACGATGGGAACGAACCGTCGGCCCAAGAAGCTGGCAAGCCTGGTGTTGGAGCAAAGAGAGAAGCCAGCTCAGCATCGTTCAGCCCACCATCGTTGTCTTTATCGGAGAGAAGGAAAAGATTGACGAAGAACCGGTATCCCTCCGGCGACAGCTCAGCTGATGCGTACGGCGGTACCTCAAACCTCGGATGGAGGTAGCTCTCTTGCAAAGAAAGACTGTCAGTGTATTGAAATGCACGAAGGATGATCCAGACAGTTTCGTGGCGCCCCTTCTCAGAGTACATCTTGTTTAGATGAATAAATCCTCGGCAATCTATACCAGACGGTGTCACTGAGTCCTGATGTGTCTTCTGTATCGTTTCCTTGATATGAACTAAGTCATCCTCGCTCAGAGGCTTTTCAAAACATCTCATCTGGAAATCTTTGATCTCCTTGTCCGACAGATACCCATCTCGATCTTTATCACTGAGGTAGAAAATGCGCTGTAATGCTGCGACCGCCGCGGGTTTGAGGGCAGACTCTTTCGCGTCAAAAATGGGAGCTATGGGATGTGTGACCGCTTTTTGGCAGAGGAAAAAGGCCTCGTTGACATTTCGATGCTCACGAGCACTAGTTCGAATGCATGAATCGATTTCCTTAAACTCTGACATCAACGGCAGCATCTCGTCCTCGATAACTTGAGTCTCGGTATGTTCGGCCGCAAGATCGGATTTGTTGGCACAGAGCACGACTGGCACGTTTACGCCGAGGGAGCGAAAGTGTGGCAGCCAGAAAAGAGCAACCCTCTCATAGCTGTAGTGATCAGAGTATACGAGCAAAATCACGTTGGATTTCCGTATTTCCCTGGCCAAGTTGTTGCGCTCCTGCGGCAGAGCTGAGGTGTCGACCACCGTCGTCGTTGTGACATTCTCGGGGGTTCCGATCGTAGGAGGGATGGTGATCTGGGGTAAGATGGGTTGTATCTTATTCGTCACGAAGACCCCCTTCACTAGGGAGGTGATGAGGCTGGACTTTCCGGTTCCCTCGTCTCCGCAAACACAGATCCGCACTAGGGGAGTGGACGTCAGTACTCTTTCGGTGGCCGGCTCAGAGCAAAGGTAGGTACCAACCGGTAGCCATTTGAGCTTAGGGCAGATGATTCCAACAGAAGCTCCAGGCTCCTCAAAGCATAGCTGGAGATCAACCCGAGTGCAAGTCGCCAGATGCACGACCGAGAGTCAGCGAGGTCCAAGGAACCGGAACTGTCTTCACGGAAGTTTGGGCGATCGCCGCGGTTCGTTGTCCTCGTGGCTGTGCGATCCGTTGCAGCCTCAGGCTCTGAGCCGGCCGTTGCTTCTACGTCACTGGGATATGCATCCTTGAGATGCAGCATAGAGCCTCGATAACAGTCAACTTTGTCCCTACGCTTTTCTGGGCTCGGCCATTCTTGCACTTCACAGACTCATAAATCGTTTACCAGGATCCCTATAGGTAGTAGCGTATTTATAAACCATCAACTCGTGTATTGTCTTGACCGACTCAGCCACACTGGGCAGTTGCCCGCATCTGACGAGAGCCATCGTCCCGACACCGTTCGCTAGCATTGAGTCAACGAACTTCTAGTGCGTTCTTCAGCTGCAGATTGAGTGCCTTATTACCCCCCGTCATTCTCTTCACAACCTTAACCACCTGGCAGTTGCTCGTCAAGCGCAAGTTGGACGGGGTAGCATCAGCGGCTCAGCATCCATTCCTCGCTCCACTTCCGGCTCCTCCCATTTGGCACGTTCTGGTCCCCAATCTTGCGACCATCCTCCATCTCTCTCGCTCGACCACTTTTCTTCCCTCAAAGAGCCTTGTTGCCCGATACTCCGAAGAGCGTGTTTCAAAATGCCTCTCGGAATCCACAACCCCCTTCCCTCGTCTATGTCGAGTAAGTCGTCGTTATCTCCACCTCAGATTTCCCCGCAGTTACCCGCAGGCGACACGCTGAGTGTATGAGCTGGCTGCTAATCTGACTGTCTTTGAGAATAGGCGAGTGCAAGAAGGCTGGTAAAATCCTCGCATCGTTCGTCGACCCAAGACAAGCTTTCGGACCCGACAAGGTCATTCCGCCTGAGATATTGGCTGGTGCTAAGGTATGGACAAGGATGCTCGTGACACCCACGGGATTACGGTGGCTGACCACTTATGTCTAGGGTCTCGCTATCTTGACTGTCCTGAAAGCCGGCTTTCTAGGCTCTGGTCGATTTGGTTCCGGTATCGTCGTTGCTCGACTAGGTGATGGATCATGGTCCGCGCCATCCGCCATCGCAACCGCCGGTGCTGGCTTCGGAGGTCAGATTGGATTCGAGTTGACTGACTTCGTCTTCATTCTCAACGATGCTTCCGCTGTCCGCACATTTTCCCAAGCCGGTACACTTACACTGGGAGGTAACGTCTCGCTCGCCGCTGGCCCGGTCGGTCGAAACGCTGAGGCCGCTGGTGCGGCTAGTACCAAGGGTGTCGCGGCTGTGTTTTCATACTCCAAGACCAAGGGTCTCTTCGCTGGTGTCAGTTTAGAAGGAAGTATGTTGGTAGAGCGCCGGGATGCCAACGAAAAGCTCTACAACAGCCGTGTGTCTGCTCGTCAGCTCCTCAGTGGCACTGTTCCTCCTCCACCTGCCGCGGAGCCTCTTATGCGGGTGCTAAACTCTCGTGCTTTCTATGGTGTGCGCATGAACGGTGATTCAATGTACAACGACATCCCAGTCTACGATGATCGCCACGATGATGTGGTCTGGGAGGGCCGCAGAGGAGACGCCTTCGGCGAGGGAACGCGACGTGAACGAACTGGATACAATGGACCTTCAGATGAGTACGAATATCGTGATCGACCGCGTCGCGCGACAACATGGGCGGATGATGTATACGATCGACCTGCAGGAGGAGGCCTTAGCCGCTCCTCCACCGGGCGCTTCAGCAACCGCAACGATACCCTTGACTCATACAACCGCCCTCGGAGCAATACCTACGACGATGATTACGTGTACTCTGACCGAAAGCCCAGTCGCCCAACGGCACCGAAACCGGTGTTTGGTCAGCGTACTGGGGGAGCTGCCTCGCTGCGTGATGACCAGGCCATTGCGCTATACACATTCGATGCGGACCAAGACGGCGATCTAGGCTTCAAGAAGGGCGAGGTCATCACAATCGTCAAGCGTACTGAGAAGAAAGAGGACTGGTGGACAGGCCGGATCGGTGATCGCGTTGGCATATTCCCTGCGTAAGCTACCCACATTGAGTGCTGAATCTACTGCTTCCTAACACTGAACGATACCAGCAACTATGTTGATGCCTAGATTTTCGACCAAGACTTTGGTTTGATGAACTTCATGACCTCGGACCCTATTGCTCGTCTATACCTATCCTCTCTTGCTCTCTCTATTCTTATAACATTGATCCACTTCTCGGACAATATGGAACCCCCCGAGTATTGTTTCCCGTTCAGCCCCAAGATTCCCTCTTCTCGCGTAAGCATCGGAGTTGGAAGGTGGTTCGAGTACTTTCGGAAAAGGAGCAAGCAAACGCCACTGATTGTGTGCTCTCTGGCAACAACGATCTCCATTTCTCATGTCAACCTCGTCCATCCATTCATATTTTCTGTCGATTGTGCTGCTCTCAATATATCCATGGATAGTTTTCGTCGTGCCAATTGCAGGTTTGTTTCTAGAATGAAAAGCGAGACCTTAAATAGCGCCGTTCCAGCTACTACTTAAAGCAACACTGCATTTACTATTGCATCGGGTATCAGCCAAAGGTCTGTATCCTGCCCGAAACGCCTTCTCTGTGAGGGAGGCATAAGTATGTTAAATCACCCTTCAGCTTCTGCAGCCGTGGTCGGGGTAAACTGCAGCAAAAGCCCCGCTACGCAAAGATATATTCATAACCCCAACCGCCCGCATTTTTTCAGCAAACACCCCATGTCAAATTAACTACGCAGCCGCGGCCACCCCGACCATGAAATCCCTGCTGCAGCCTGCACATCTGACAGCTGCATTCAATCGCGAGCTGAGCCTAGATCACCTGGGTACCGAGTCACCGGATTCGCTCCAATCGCCTCAGGTGGTTGACTTTCGAGTCCTCAGGCCGGTCACGACTCACGAATCAAGGGGCACGCGGCAGGAAAAAAATGCTCCGATAAGCGACTGAGCTCATGAAAGGTGAGGGGAGGCTGGGCCTCTAAAAATCAGCGATTTGGATACATGATATATGGCAGCATTCCAGCCCGGCTGGGATGAGGTTGGGACTGATCCTATGAGTTCATAGTTGGTGCTCTGCCGGCTTTTAGAGGGGTTTGAACCTGGACGGAATTCGATGCGATGCATCAAGCTTTACATTGTAAATAGAGGTCATAGCAAATAAGCTGGATGGGCTCGTAGTATGTTGTACCGTATGCCCGGGGTATACCTCGCTTAAGGCTCGTATACTCCAGTTAGTGCGGATAGCTACGAGTCAGGTAGACGTCAGCAACTGCTCTAAAACATTTTGACATGTTCATATGCCCAAGGATAACAATGTGATCTCTTAGAAAGAAGTTACAACAGTGGCCAGGACTCAGGTTGATATGAAGCATGACCTCATCCACACAGGGTTTTGCGTGAAAGACCCTTGGCAGGCAGTCTAAGCCTCAATACGGGGAGGTCAGAATCCCTGCGATCGTCAGTCCAGAAGGAACTGCAAAAGTGGGAACCCAGTTTCATGTTGCGACCCGATTCCTGGTTTCTGCTGAAAGCTTACTCTGCCCTGAGAATCCAGCTGAGAGCGCACGCTGAAGTCTGAGATTCTTAAGAACTTCGTCGCGGGCATAGAATGTTCTATATGGAGTAGATGGAGATGAACCGGAGGATTTGTCGATCGCTCCCACACTTCCAAAGATCAAGGAACCTTACTCCGTGCAATTCCTCGTTATTACCACTTATTGGCACTCTGGCCACAATAATATAATATATTAATAGAGAGCAAAAAGCTCACAGTGCTGGACTCCGCTGGGCGTCAGTGGCCAACCACAGACGACAGTCCGGAGCGTCTTGTTATTTCCGGCCGTTCTTCTTTGCTGCCACCACTTTCTTAGGTAGTCTACCTACCACCACCACCACCAAGTCCTCCCTCACCACTCTCTCCTGCCCTTTCTCTATCCTCATTCTTCCCGCCACCCCCCTCCGTCCCCGACAAACTTCTCGACTTTAACCCTCCCGACTTTGTCTCCTCCGTCTTCTCATCCCTCTTGCGACTTCTACGACGTGCTTCGGTCGCCGGATGATCAGCCGTCTCCGTCGTCCTCTCTTTCCTCTCGATCGCCCTGGAGGTCTCCCGAACGGTTGCCCCCCGCGTCCATGATTCCATGACCACCAACTGCTTTCGCTGCTCTTCGCCCACGGTGGTATTCTGACCTCCTTCCCACCAGGCGTGAATACCGTCGCCTCCTGGTCTTCACCACCGATTTCGGTTCACTGTGTCAAACCCGAATAATCTGGTTCCATGCAGGTATGTCTGTTTCATGCCCCCCTCCGCTTCTGATGGGAATACCCGTCGCTTCCTGTCGTGGCTATTGAATTCACCAAGCTTGTTGGGCTCGCTCTTCCCCTGCCCTTCCGGCCTTCAGCCTCTTTGAGGACAGGCAACTCTTTCCTTTCAGCCGAAGCACCGGCCGCGAGGCTTGCGCTTTTGTTGTCTTTGATTCTTGCAAGACACAACCGCTCTAACAATAATCGCGTTTTTATTATAGGCTTCAGCGAGCCCCCCTGAGGCTGGCGGAGGATATTCGACGCGGCGAGGCCATGGTACTCAATTGTCGATTAGCGACCCAAGCCACCATGTCACCGAGGCCATCGGGCACATGTACGATGACGACTACGATAAAAGGGAGTCTCGACGGCTCAGCTACATCTCCTCGCCGCTAAGCGAAGCTATATCCATTGTGCCCCAGAGCCGGCCAGCCGATTCTTCACAAACGTTGCAGGTGCAGAGCGGCCCCGACGGTGGCCAGCAACGACCTCCGAACGGCCAACCGCAACCTCCTATGACGAGAAAGATGTCCTCCGATGACAGCCCAACCTCGCCCGGAGCGTCTGATACTGCCACTACATCCTTTCCTCTGAATGACATCGATTACGAGTCCGATCCGGCAGCGGTGGCACAAGAACTCAACAACTTGGCAGCTATTAGGCGGATGTCCATGGATGTAACTGCTACTGGCGACCCCGACCTCCCGAGTTTCAATTTCCCCGTCCCGTCGATAGCCCCCTCTCCGTCCGCCGATGAGAATGATACATCGCGATTATTTTGGGTTCCTGCCAGTTTGCACCCGGAGCTGGCACCAAAAGAGTTCAAGTCGTTTCTTGAGAGTAAATCGGAACACATCAAACGCAGATCAGGCGATTTTTCGACGCTGAGCCCCGAACGTCAGAACTCGAATAGCTCCCTTACTCGAAAACGGTCCATGCTATCCAAGCAGATTGACAGCGGTTCAGGTTATACGGACGGCGCGGAGCGACTGGAACGAAAGCGGTCGCAAACTCGAGAACCTCAAGGCCCGAACCTACACGAAATAGAGAACTTGGTTGGTGAAACGACACCAAAGACTCCTAGCCCGGTCGCTTTATTGGATCAGGTCCAGTCTCTTCATATTTCGACCGAGGATGATCGACCGATTCTTCCGCCCGCCCCGCCAGGTCACAGCTTGAGACGCTCTACAAGAACTCAGTATCGAAAGGCGGGGAGTCTTAGAAAGGGCGAGCGTCCATCCATCGGGAGGAGAGCGGGCCGACCCTCCGACACGAAGGACGGCCTGGACTCTATTGTTAGCCCGACTGGTCGTGAACCATTATTAGGTCTGACTCGAGTGTCAACTGATCCAACACCTAGCGTCACGCGGGCTCAAAACTTGAACAAGTCCCAGCAGGCACAGGAGTCCACTTCGCCCACGAGTGCTGATTTGGATTCGACCGACGACTCGCAGCAGCCGAAAGAAGGCTCGCTCGGACAGCCATTGGCCGATTCTGGAAACCGAGTCAACACACCCCAACAGCCTCGACAGTGGGATTCGCGCACAGGCACGAATGGACGCCAGGATCAAAACATCCCGGAGATTGTTGAAACTCCTCCAGCCGATGCCCATACAACCCCGTCAAACCTCTCCCAACCTAGCAATATCCCTCCTCGTGTATCCAGCCATGATCCACCGAAACAGCACAAGTCCGACAAACGGTCGCCCACTTCCCGGTCACACAAAGAGTCATCCGCTACCCTGAACGACTTCGCAAATAATCCTCAGGCGCTACCAGGCAACTCCACCCGAACGGACAATCTTTCCTTCATACCGACCTTGACCGAAGACCGCAAATCCGAATCAAAGAAGGGCAAGGATAAGAAGGATTCAGAAGGTGGCCGCAAATCAAGCTGGCATTGGTTTTTGGGCTCTGAAGATAAGGACAAGGAGAAAGAGAAGAAAAAGGACAGTGACTCCAAGAAAATCAAAAGCAAGTTGGTGGACAAGGTACATGACGCCACCAATGTTCTTCCAGCGGCCAACGAACCAACCCAGCGGAGGGAGAGTAATGTATTCGATCGACACGATTCGAAGCTCGAAGAGGAGCGCAAGAAAGACAGTGTTCGAAGATCGTCAGCAGAAACGAAGAAAGAAAAAGAAAAAGATACCGGACTATTCTCTTCTATCTTCGGCGGTGGTAGGAAAAAGAACAGCGACCACCACCACAAGAAGAGCCTATCCAGAACTCTATCGCCCGAGCCCCCGGCCCGAATTCTTCAAGCCGATATCGACTATCCCTGGACTCGATTCTCCATACTGGAAGAGCGAGCCATCTATAGAATGGCTCATATCAAGCTTGCAAACCCCCGACGTGCTTTGTACTCTCAGGTCCTTCTCAGCAACTTTATGTACTCTTACCTTGCAAAGGTCCAACAAATGCATCCGCACATGATGCTCGCGTCGTCAGCACAACAACGGCAGCAGCAAAAGGCCCAGCAACAAGTTGAAGAGTATCAGCAGTACCAGAGATACCAAGAGGTAAGCAATCGCTTAGAACTTACACCTTGCTTTATTACTAACGAATACAGGCTCAGGATCAGCAATATGGCGATAGCTCCTACGACGACCCTCAGATGTACGATTATGGCGATGACTCGCATCACTATCAGCAAGATCCGCGGGGCAAACACCAGGGCTACGATAATGGATACGGCTATGGCCAGGGCCACAATCAATATGGACATATGTCGTACGGCGACGATGCCCAGCTAGACGATGACGACGATGATATGTGGTGACAGAGGCTGTTCTCTCTCGTGCTACTAATACTTTTCACCAACGCGCAAATACCCCCTTTGCCACTACTGGTTTAATATGGAACCTGTACACTGATTCACTTCTCTGTTTCTGCTTTCCTTCGCACTCTGCTCGAGTGCATGCTTAATCCGCAAGGGATGAACAAGACAGGAAACGAGCCGGCTGGTGCCTATACTTTGTTCTGTGTCTATATAGCGCTACTCCTTCAGCTAGGGGGTCAGGCAGCGCACGACATGACCTGTTACTTTGGTTTGATTTGTTCGCATAGCGTCTGGGGTTCTATCATTGGGTTTCGTTCGTTGCGTTTCTACATTTTTATCTTGTCTCGAACGTGTCACGGATTGACGGTTGACGCCGCATATCGTTCAGTTCACCTTTCCTTTTAGCATCTGTTTCTCTCTCTCTTTCGAGTATCTCATGGCTTGCCAGGGCCTCGGCGGTTTCTTGCGATTGGCGCTGTAGGAAAGAGGCTGTATAATAGTAGACTGGATCACTAATTACAGTATTTTATTTCACCCTTTATAAGTAAACATGTAGTGTATGTACAATGTAGTGTGCATGTGACTTTAGTCTCAGCTCCGCATAAAGCCTGTGAGCTATATCTCACGTGACTATGATTTATGTCATGGCCTGGGGTCGATCGCCGACCCCGGATGGACACTTTCTCCTATTCAGATACCAGTCCCAACCTCGACGCCCAAACCTAGCTACTCGCTCTCAGAAATCTAGTTTCTCTTGCTCCGAATTCTATCGCAGCCAGCGCTTAACCGATCGCTCCTCGAGGCCACATCAAACCGCCGCAGTACAACTGACTGTCATCGTCATCGCCATCGGCGGAGACCAGAACCACACCAGATCACAATGGCCTACGAACGCGAACAGTACGCTCCTCTTCTCCCTGAATCTAGCATTGTACTGCTCAATCATTCAACTTTTGCGCAAAAAACAAATAAAGAAACCAACCCGCTAACGCTCGTTACTTGCGAATGAAACAGACAAAACGATAACCTCCTAAACTCCCTCTCCGGAAAAGTCTCGGCCTTGAAATCAGTTACTATTGATATATACGATAATGCCAGGGACCAGGATACGCTTGATCACTCCGTATGCTTCCCAAATACCTTCTCAACCTCCCTCGCAACACCCGCCAAAACACCAAAGATAGGAAGATGCGCTAATATATATTTGTGGGAATGCAGAACCAAGTCTTCTCATCCCTAAGTACAGGCCTCAAGGGCTCCGCGAGCAGATTGACGAGAATGGCAAAACAGGGTGATACGGTTGCTGTTTTGAAAGTCGCGGGGATTGTGGTTGGCACGGGGATATTGCTTTGGTTGATTATCGGGTGGATCTTCTAATCGGTCATTTCTACGTCGCGGAGGAGAAGACAATGATGGGTTGAGTGATTACCGGGGCAAGCAGAGCAGGGAGCAGGGGGTAGGGTGCGGTCATGCTGTGCTGCATCGTCTTGCTGGCGAGATGATGTGTGGACTGCGGTCTAGGTCTGGGTCTAGCTCTGGATTACCGGTTGACCTCGCTTAGTCTTGAATTTAGGATTGAGGTGGGGTGGTTGTGTTTATCAATGGGAGGTTTAGATGGGGGCATGCGATACGCTTCGGCGCATGGCTGGGCTACTTACTTGGGTTACGTTATTAAGCTTTACCTGTATACTAATAAGACTACATAGTTCTTGCTTTTTCTGCGCTGCATGATGTTATAAGCGAGAATTCAAATCTTGATACATTTTATAACTTGTCTGGTCTGCACATATTCCTCGTCTTCTGGTCTTATATACAAATTAGAGAACTTACAGCAGGGTTGCGGAAGACAGATTTCCTTCTGCGGGGAATATATGTCCGGCTATTTAGACGTTATCTACATAGCCTGAAATGCATTAGGTGTTAGACATGTATTGCCTATATGCAATGAACCCGACTATCTAGACGGAAAGTCCTTTCCAGATGGCACTTTGCAAATGTCTATGCCTATGTACCGAGCAATTCAGCAAAAAGGCCCATTTGTTCACTTCAATCCAGATGAAGACCAGTCAGAAAGTCAATTGACGCCATCGACTTTGGAAGGTAGGATGGTAAGGTAGGTACCTAAGGTAGGTACCAAGGTGTTTGGTCAGCGGGGATGCCCGCTCCCATCCGTGCGGGGGCGCGACAGTCCCACAGTATATGTATACTAGAGTACCTTAGTTAGGAAGTCTAGCAGTGCAAATCGTCGCACCAATTGATAGGGCTGATGCCGGTTTCTGTAGGGCGTCTCCCGGCCCGCGCAGGTATACGCAATCCTAATGTTCTACTCTGTACAGCGAGACTGCATATCCCTTTTCTGGGACAAGTACGGGTCTTCTGGATGTTGCTCACGGCCAGACCATACATCTTCCTCTGCAGGCTTAATCCTCTTCCAATTTATACGATGCTAGATATGTATCGGTCGAAGTGGGCCCTAGGACGTTGAAGTTCGCAGTCCGTCTAGGTCGACTGGCGCCGGATATTGCATCCTGATGAGTTTATTTTGACCGCGTCTGCAGAATGAGTATAAACCCAAATAGATAACTCCCTCGCGATGTTCTAGGGGACATGAATTTGCAATGTTGCGGCTACTGAGGTGTACAAACATATGATTGTTGCCTCCGGGTCCTCTCCCGGGAAGATTCCCGAGATTGCATGATAAGATTAGAGACGATCTTTCGGCATTCAGCAGCATCTTCGAAGCCGATGCAGCGGATATGAGCGCTTCAAAGGATTTGATATGCAGCTACGAACCGATACGTGGTCTCCTGCAGGCTGTCGGAATATCCGATAAGATATTCTCGGCCTTGGCACATAATCTGCAAGTGCAAAGTCTCAGCGGAAGGAAATATCCGAGAGTGGGCTGTTCCAGACATTGATGTATCATGATCTGCCATGTAATTCAGGAACCCGAAGTGAGCCCGACCGCTAGTCCGCTAGAGATTTGACCCGAATTTCTAGCCTCTTTCTAGCTGCCGGTGACCGGAAGATACATATCGATAGGGATATCAAAAGCGAGAAAGATCAAGGAACTAAAGACGAGGACCCGGCGGACTAAAAAAACCTGAACGCCAAGTGGAGTTTACGGTACAATCCGCCGCGCTCGGGGAGGAACACGATAAGCGCATCAATCCACTTTCTATCTTGCTGTTGGCGGTCTAACGCGGCTCTCTTGTCAACATTCTTATCGCGGCGAGCTGAAACCTGAAACTGAGTTTTTTATCGACCAACAGATGCTCTTGACTAGAGCACGCCGGCTCCATCTCGGGAACTCGGCGGGCTCTATCGTCTTGTATTCCGAATGGGGACACCGCGGTGGCTAAACGTAAAGCCCGCATGGCTGGCAGCCTGGCAGCACGTTACAGAATCGGATATCGCTCGCAGGGTCTAATTGGTTGACAATTTGACGATGGTGATTCGGCATGCCGAGTGGATGGTTGGGCTGATCGTTGAAGTGGCCGGCAATCCGTGCTCCGGGTGCGCGATCTAGACTTTGGGTTGCGTACTACTGATGTTTCGAGTGGGACAGACGCTGCAGGTCTCGTCGAGCTTGATATTGTGATTAGCGGCCCGAGTGAGCTTGTCATACCTGGCAGAAACGTGGTGCATGAGGTCAAGGCATTGGCGTAGGTAGATGGTAAGGTAAGGTCCGTAAGTATGCTATCTAAGGTGGCTAACTGGTTAACGGCATCGCAATTGCGCCATGGCGGAGCTCCACCTTGAAAAGTCCCTTTTCGCTTGGCCCACTTTGCCTCTTTAGACTTTCAGCCTGACTCTGATGTTTGATGTCGCGATGCGCGTTGAGCGGGTTTTCCCGATATTTGATTGCTGGTTCAGGTTGTCGCAATCCAGGAACCTTGGAAGAGCATTGTTCTTGAGAGGACTGAAACCTGTAGATGAGTCATGATTGCGCGGTGAGATCTGGGAGCGGTTATGAACCACGTTCCTGCTAATTTTAGCGATATCTACAAATCTGTTGCTGACATTCGATCATGATATCATGCTTTGCGTCAACACGACGAATTTGTGTAATCGTTCTGTCTAGACAACGGTTGGCGTCATCGTTACTTATCACAACAGTGTTCCTTCTTTGCTCAGAGATAGAGAATGAGGATAAGGTCCAGGATTTGATTCCCTGGCAATTGGCAGGAGCGACTGTGCTGTACGGGAGCTGTGCCGGAGAACGTGGCATGTCTCCGAAAGGCCCCGATCACATGTTGGGTCCCGGAAGATCCCGATTATCTATACACGTTTCGACGATTATCGGCGGATGTTGAGGCGGTATCAGATTTCAATAATGATAGTTGATTAATTAATTGTGTTGCGAAATAGCAGAGTATTGAATTCGAGTGCAGAGCTCTGTGGATGAGTGTTAAAGGGGCTGGTTGTATAGTAGTATTGCGTAAGAGTATGAGATGCATGGGTTAGACGTCGATCAACCGCCTAGGAAACATGATCCTAGTCTTGGGACCTGGTCCCTTGAACCTTCAAGAACAGATCCTAGCAATATAACTCCGAATGGAAGTCCAGACCTTCAAATGTTTCGACATCCTTGTCTTGTCACGAACCTCGGCTCGTGGCTACCCCTCCAAGACACTATACATGCCAGGGCTCATCGAATAGTATCTTCTCTTCGCCCTGAGTCACAACTCAGTCTGCACAACGCAAATCTCAATCAAGCTATTATGTGATACAAGAAGATCGGTGCATCACAGCATCTAGACGTGGTTAGTGGGGTAAAAGTGATGACGAGTCTGGCTCTTGGACCTCTTGGTCAATAGTTGGTAGGTTCACCGAGACCGAGCACGCCGAGTGATCTTCAGGCTCCCCACTGCGGTTCTCTGCAGACTTCACGGACATGCAAGCTTAGGTTTGATCATCAGAATACTCCGAAGCGCTCATCATGATTCTCGTCGATGTACGGGATCAGCAGGAGCATTGACAGAGCGTGGTGTTTCACGTGTACTGGTGCATCTTGATCGACATCATGCCACCAGAGATCATCAGGCAATGAGATTCGGCAGCGGTGTACGGAGGGACAAGTATGAAGCATAGATAGATCCAGGATGTGTCCGTTAAGCGCAGGGTGTGCTTACAGAATTAGCACGGTTATACTTTGGATGGTGTCATCTCTAGCCAGGGCTATCAGCGAAAACTCTATTTATGTGGTTGTGTAACCCATGGTTTATCGCGGTGACACAGGATACTCCCGCATTACTTACATATGCACACAATGCTGCATCCAGTATACAGAGTCGATCAACGATTGTTCCTCGGCACTGAGAATAATTATAGGAGCTGAGAAACAACACAGTATCTGTAACTGTCTCATGACAGCGCATCGAAATGAGCTCAGCCCATCAAGCCACGCGATAAGCCCGTAGTCCGTAAGGCCAGGCGATCTGGCGAGGCAGTGTGGAAGATAAAGCCGGTGACGATCCAGCCGGGAAAATACTATCCAGGGCCTAAAATATTGGGTAAAATAATCATGATGGAATATTGATACCGCAAACAATCAGCTAAATACTGGTCGCGCCCTGCTTTTGCTTCTGACATTTTCTCTCATTCTACTTTCCCTTTGGTCCCTGCTCCTGCACCTCTCAGACCCTGCAGACTGTCACTTCGGTAGGTTCTCCGACCACATACCTACATTGCCCTGTTGCCCGGGACAGCCTTGTTGCTGCTTTGTCCACCTCATTGTCACTTAGCTTCCTTTTGTGCCTATTTTCCGGGCCGCGCTTTGCGCAGGTCAAACTGGACAAAGTGATGATACATAGATGCGGCCATCGCCTGATGTTCCTCTACTGACATGTTATCTCCCTTCAGACAACTTAGTCACTGAATCGCATCATTTCCGGCCCCGCCAGCGAATATTTACCTAGCTGGTAAAGTGCATGTCCAAACCAATCGCCACAGCGCGCCGATAAAAGGCCCCTCGCCCGTAGTCGCAAGCGTGACGGAAACGGCTGTTTTGGACAGACTCCACTTGACTACGCTCATCCCAGTGGGACCCGAAGATCGGTGGAAAGTGCCCTATCTGTGTCATACTTTTTTTACATTTTTTCGTTTTCCTGCCCGCCCTTGGTTTTCTATATTTTAGCTGGCCCACCCCCTTTGCACCTCTCCCCTGGTGCTCATACTCATCTCTCTTGTTGTTTTGTCCTCCGCCATGGCGCTCAGCTTCTTCAGCGGAGGCGGCAGTGCAAGTCACGCAAAGTACTTTGACATAAGGTGCGTCGCCAGCCTCTCGGCGTTTCGGCCCTTGTCCTCCGAACTCTACTAATCCGCCCCTCGTTGCTGCAGACTCGACGAAGATTACATTGTTTTCCGCGGTGGTGAACAAGAAGCTGCCAGTGCGCATTTGAGTGGAAAACTCATCCTCTGCGTCTCGGAACCTATTTCTCACAAGCACATTCGTCTCCACCTTACTGGTATTTCGCGCGTCTGGTGAGTGGTCACGATATTTTGTCTCTGGTGGGGCGCCCTGCTGACGACGAATTTCTCTTCTACTAGTTGGCACCTCCCCTCGAGTTCCGCTGGCGGCGGTCGCAAGAATTGGCGAGAGCGCGTTTTCTACGAAAAGACCTGGAAGTTCAGAGACGCCAGCAAGGGCAAGACCGAGATCCTGCGCCCCGGAAATTATGAATACCCCTTCGACGTCATCCTCGAGGGCTCCATGCCAGAGAGTGTGGAGGGCCTCTCAGAGACATATGTCACCTACCGATTCAAGGCCGAAATAGGTCGCAAATATGCAAAGGACATCATTGTGCGGAGACCTCTCCGCATCATTCGCACCCTAGAGTCGAGCGCTCTCGAACTTTCACACGCTATGGTATGTGGGGAGGCATTCCTGGTATGCTGGTCGCAGCCGCTGACAATGTTCTAGTCCGTCGAAAACATTTGGCCTAACAAGATCGAGTACTCGATCAGCACCCCGACTAAAGCCGTCATTTTTGGAACCAGCATCCGGGTCGATTTCAAGCTGATCCCTCTTCTCAAGGGGCTCGGAATTGGCCAGATCATCTCGCAGCTCGTTGAAACGCACGACCTCACTCTCAACCCTGAAGACCCCGATGCCATCCGCAACACCTACAAGACTACCCGAACGATCATCAACGACGAGCATACATTAGACGAAGACAACGCTTTAGAAATCATCGACGAGAGCGCGGAGGGCTACCAGTTCTCTCGGACGTTAGATCTACCCAAGACTTTGACAAGATGCCTGCAGGACACAGATACACGGGGTATCAAAGTGCGACACAAGTTGAAGTTCCGTGTGCAACTTCTCAACCCTGATGGACACATCAGCGAGCTCCGAGCCACTCTACCTGTTTCGATCTTCATCTCCCCGAACCTTGCCATCGACGACAACAACAACCTTGTTGACTCGAGTCCTCAGACGACGCAGAATGCGATCAATGATCTCGCTCAGCAGGCGCCTCCTCTGTACGGCGAGCACCAGTTCGATCAGCTGTACAGCGAAGTTGATCCCTCCGGTTACCGAACACCCGGTCCTGGGAGCGGCCCCGGTACTCCATTCGGCGCGCTCAGCCGCAACCTCTCCACCGAGAACCTCGCCTCTATGAACGCGATCACCAACACCGATATCTCCGCGTCTGCATTGCACCACCGTTTGATCAACCTCGACAACCAGGGTCACAGCCGCCATTCGCCATCAGATCACGATCATCTTGGCGTGCCTACAGACCAGGCCCCCACTTCTGGTCCTCCCTCTGGCTCCAACACTCAGAGCCCTGGAAGTCCAGTCCTCCCGCACAGATCGTCTGACGAAGTCGATCACGAAAATCTGCCTTCTGGAATGGCGACTCCATTCCACCCTCAGTATGCTGAGCTAGAGACTCTCAGTCGCGTCCCCAGCTATTCCACTGCCGTTCGTTCTTCTGTCCGCCCTCACGACAGCGGTCTACCCAACTATGACGCCGTGGTCGCGGAGAACTTCCACCAGTCAGCTCCCACCTCTCCCCAGGCAGCACACGTTCGCGGTACGGGCCGTGGAGGCGATTCCTACTTCAGTGCGCCCATGGACTTCTTCCACCGACCGGCGTTCCTGCATTCTCGCTCCCACAGTCATTCCGACGATGAGCGCAGGGTCCGCCTGGCTCAAGCACGCGGCAGAGCTTAGACTTTCTCATTCGATTCTTCCCACTCGACTCACGGTGAACGACTACAATATTTTTACGACCCTTTGTACCTGCGAAAACAGATACCCGCCGCCATTTCCTGCGGCCCGTTATTGAAGCCATTCTACCATAGCATGAAGCCGAGATTTCTTCACCGTCACCTCTCATCGACCACGGCCGAACTCGAACTCGACTGTTTCCAGCGCAGGACGCTGCTTTGCATTTCTTATAGACTCTCCTAATCTTCTTTTTCTCTTCTCATCATGGGCCCTTTGGCCTTTTACACTTTTGTATTTATATTATTGTTGAAGCATGCCGCAAGAGACGAGCGGTTGCTCAAGACAGACCAAAAGGTTATCTGGCGTTTTACATAGACGGATGGGTTATAGGGATGGATATCATGACAATAAGTATGAGCTTGCTAAAGCTGTTATGACCACACAACTCAAATTCTTTCCAATATTCCTGTAAAATCTTTTGCATCATCGGTATAACTCCGATAATGATCATGTGAAGCCTGCTGGATAAGGCAGAGACCACATGGCACTCAAGCCCTCAGGGCGGCAATCACGCGGTGATGTATCACACTGGAACGGAGCAACCGACAATAATAATGAATTATTGAAGACCTGTCCTACCTACCTACGTAGTTGGGTTGACGATGCTGCCTCCGGTTGACCGGAATCGCTTCACCGGGCTGCCCCTCGGCGTCAACTTCATGCCCTACAGTGCACATCTTTCCCTGCTGCCCTATTCCCTAGCCGCCCAGAATCATACCCCTGACTCACAGTCTCCTGCCTAAGCCTCTGATCAACCAGATCTCGCTCATCCGATCTACCTGCCGTCACACAGAAGACGATTCAGGAGAGCGGAAAACGCATGCGAGGGGTGGTGGGATGCCGATCGGGACAACACAGCCACACCTGGAGAGCGCAGGACCAACAGATGGACCCTGGGATAGGTTTGGGCATTGGCCAACGCCAAGGTGGTCACCCTGTCGAACTTCCCGATCGGGCCAAGTTGAGGCAGATCGGCGACCGATGTCGTCAATGGCTAAGGCGGTGAGGAGCCCCTCCTCGATTGCGCTCTGGGCGTTTGCATCATATTTCTCTGCTGTCTCGACTCTCGACTGGCTTCAAGAAAAAATCCCTTTGTTCTTGAAATATATCTCTAACTCTTCTATCTTTACTCTTGATCTTGTTTGTTGATTCTCCAATCTATACAGCTTTATCTTACTCATACGCTTGTCCGCATCAGGAGCCAAGACCCACCACCCTCCACTTGGCTGCCATCATAAGAGCGCCTTGACCCGGCCAGGCTCACGGACGACACTTGCTTAGCTGTGGCCTCGGCTCTTCCCCCTTTTTCCCCAGGCACCCAGCCTTCCATTGTGGCTTAATCTTACTATTTGGTTCACTATTGTTTATCTCTCGATCGATCTCCTCTTAGTGTGCCTTTTGCGATCCCTACCTACCTACATTCTACCTGCTAGTTCCATTTCGTCATAGTCGGTCAACATGTCGGCTGCTACGAGTCCGGTCGATGCAAAGCTCCCCCAGCGGTCGTATACTCTGCGCACCGTTAGCACGGGTACGGAGCGTCGCGCTTCAATGAGTGAGGATGAGGCTATTCCTGGGGCTGACAGTAATGAGGTATGTTACCATTCAATCAGGCCGTGCATTTGGCAATGTGGGGTAATACTAATACTGGTGATGTCTGTGCTAGACCACGAACCTCCTCGTCGAGCGTCTCCGAGCTTGGAAGCATATGTGCGGATACTTGGAGGATTATGTCTCTGTTACCGCTAGAGTCCAGAGAGGAATGTCGAAGGATTACGAGAAAGTCTTGAAGGTCCGTTGATCTGTGGTACATTTGCCCTTTATGGATACTGATTAGGTGGTTAGACAGTCAACGAGCCGCTGAAGGAGGGACACCACTTCTCGCAGAGCGCGGGTGGTGTCGCTTCGTTCTTTGAGAACATTCGTCAAAATACCCAGGTATGCTTTTCATCAGGTGAGCCTTTAATTGTGCGGATAAGGGCTAATTGCCGGTTTAGGGATTGATCAACCTGTACGCCGACGGCGAGAAGAACCTCAAGAGCTCCGTGCTCCCTACACTGGAGAAGCTCCACAAAGAAATCAAGGCCAAGTCAAAGGAGCTGCAGACTGGTGCCTCGAAGGGGTCAAAGGCTGTTGAGAAGGCTCGCGGCATCACCCAGAAGCATATTGACCTTCTCGCCTCGCAAACAGCCGCTTTGGATGCAGCCTCTGGAAATAAGGTCGAGACCGCCCATGACCCCTACATTGTCCGCCGGGGTATCAACCACCGCCTCAACAAGCAGGTGATTGAGGAGAACAACAACCGCTCGGAGATTATTGCTGTGCAGAACAACTTCCAGCAGTTCGAAGCCCACGTCCTGCAGGTTGTCCAGGCTGCCATGGAGCAACTTGTCATCTTCATCACCGGCCAGACCGATCGCCACAAGAGCATGTACAGCGACATCCTGGGCAACCTCCAGCGCATCCCACCGGAGTTCGAGTGGGTGAACTTCATCACCCGCAACGACTCCACCCTCGTCGACCCCGACGCTCCCCCTCGCACCCTCTCCAACATCACCTTCGCCAACCAGGACCACCCCACAACACAGCCCTTGATCCAGGGAACCCTGCAGCGCAAGTCCCGCATGGCCCTCAAGGGCTTCACCAGCTTCTTCTACGTCGTCACGGCAGCCCGCTACTTGCACGAGTTCAAGGACAACGACGACTTCGTCAAGGACCCCACCCCCGAGATCTCCCTCTACCTCCCCGACAGCCACATCGTCTCCATCGACGAAGTCAAGTTCACCTTCACCATCAAGGGCAAGGACGTCTCTTCCAACGCCATCGGCAACGCCTTCCACACAAGCTCCGAGTTTGTCTTCAAGGCCAATTCCGCTAGCGACGCCAAGGAGTGGGTGAACATCCTCAAGGAGGCCGCCCACTCCCCTATCGCTACCACCACCGCGGCTGCTACACCTTCACCAGTGGCATCCCCAACCAGCCCCGCTACATCCACTGCCCCCACGGCGGCTAACCCACCTGCCTACGAGGGCGCGCAAAGCCCTGTTTCCCCAGCCGGTGGCGCAGGCGTCAGCCGCTCCAACACAACCAAGACGACCGACACCGTCGCAGAGAAGGTCCCCTCGCCTGTGGCTGAGAAGTCTGAGACTGCCGCTGGCAAGGAGCCCGAGAAGGCCCCCGTTGCTGAGGAGAAGGCCTAAACATGCTTTCTTGGTTGGCTATTTCGAACGGATTACGATTAAAACGCACCTTTTGTTTCCGCTATATATTTTCTTGATCTAAGTTATTTGACTTGGCTACACTATGCTATAATATAATATACTTTGTGTTTTGCATGATGATTTGATTCAATATATCATTTCTTGGATTTCATCTTTTATTTCTGATATAACAGGTAGAGAAAAATCGCTAGATAATAATCAAGTCGGTCAATCAATCAATCAATCAGTCTTGTCTCAGTCTTACAAACATGTCTTGAGTTGAACATGGACAAACATCAAATCGAAAATCGTACAGTACGTGTAAGAGATAGCTATGTACATGGTCCTGACAACATGCCAGACGAAAAAGGAGAGATTCCGTGAAACACGCAAAGTTGGATCATTGCGCATTGCACATGGCACATGTCGCTTCGTAGGCATAGGCATGTTTGCTTCCATGCACCCATGACGTCGGCTCACAGACCGCTTTCCGGAAACCAGCCATGTGCCCGACAAAGCCAAGCGATAGGCCTCTAATCAGCATAATGAAGCGCAGTATAACGCAGTGCCACAAGGATCCCCTAAAAGTCCTCGGGACTCTGCAAGTCCTCTAGCTTTTGACCTAGGAACCGGCCTAATGCCGCGGACTTTGATTCCAGGGCAAGCAGGATAGATGGTGGTGTTGAGAGGTTTAAACTAGCGAGGCGCTCGAGGTCCCTGCTGCGGTCGACTTCGTATTGGGATTCGAGCTGGGCTTGGGTCATGTACCCGCCGCTTACGGCGCCGGCGCCCGGGGTAGCGGCGGGTGTTGTGGAGGTGGATGTTGGATTTGAGGTTGCGCCGTTTGTGTGGGGTTGGGCTGTGGGTGTGGCGGTTGATGTTGATGTTGTGCTTGCGGCGTCGGTTTGGAGACCCGTCGTTGAAGAGGCGGAAGAGGCGGTGTTTGAGTTTGCGAGAGATGTATCTGTCGGTGTTGCAACGGCTGAGGCTGTCTTTGATGGTCCCACGGCAGCAAGAAGGACCTTGTCTGCGATTCTGGTGACGACCGCAACAGAATCATCTAGTTCGAAGACAATCGAGCCTACGTCACCTAGGGAGACGGACTGCGCTGTGACATATGACGAGGGGTTGCTGGCGGGATTGACGCCAGTGAGGTTGCCGCTTGACGCGTTCTTTGCGTAGCATGTGTACGCGGCGCCGTATGTTGCGCTTAGATTGCGGAGCTGGCGAGATGGGAGGGACGAAGCGTAGGCGAAGATGGCGCCGTTAGTGGCGAAGACGCTGTGAGCTGTCAGTTTGGGATCGACACAAGAGAGACGCAAGGGAGAAGGTCCACGTACAATATGGAGGTGATCTCTGGCGGCGAAAGGTTATCCTCCAGTAGATCGGAGAGGGCCTCCGCGTCGAGCATTTTGATATCCGGTAGACCGGGAATCATGATGTCGGAGTCACTGTGGTCGTAGCACTCTCCTACCGCGAGGTCTTCTTCCGAGTTGTCGTCGTCAAGGTCCCAGCCTTTGGGCGGTGACCAGGAGCAATCTTCTGGGAAGAAAAAGTGGTTGTCCCAGTAGTCTTTGTCGTCGTGCTCGTACTCGATGGGGTCTGTCGTATAGTCGAGCAGATCCTGGGCGTATTTGACCTGACTTCGAGCCCAGTATGGACGGTGGTGAGGGTCGTCGAAGCCACCAGGTCTATAGGGGAAACCGGTGTACTGATGCCTGAATTCAGCCATATTGTTTCAAATGGTGGGCGTAATAGTGGGGAGAAAGTAGGAAGGGTAAATTGGGAAGAGAATAAATAGATATCCAAGATGACAGAACAATAGTACAAGGCTATCACATTAATGACATAGAGAGAAACGAGTAGAATCATCCAACGGCGAGTCACCAGTTGTCAACAAACGGTTGAAACGACATCCACAGAAGCAGGTGGCACAGAGGGTACACAAGGGGGTGGCAGGCCTTTTTCAGTGGCAGCCGGGAGAGCATAGCGCGCCATGTAAGAGGCAGGCTCATGATCTCCTGCGCCATGGCCAAACGGCCGGGATTGACAAAAATCGAAGACAGAAAATAGAAAGTAGAAAGTAGGAGGTAGAACGTGGGGAGAGGGCTGAGTGGGGGGCTGAAGCTAGGAGTACATACAGTTGTCACAAAGTGGTGAGACGCCGAATGAGAGGCAGAGGAAAGAAGCGAAGAGGAGATCCCAAGCCAAAACGGCAAGAAAAAGAAAAGAATATTGACACGATAAACAGGCAATGCGAAACTCAAAACGGGCAGGGCTTCGTGTGCAGACTGCAGTGGTGAGCAGCTGGCAGGCGGAGGGGACGACAGACAGACAGCAGAGACGATCCACGAACCTTTCAGCCTGTCAGCGACAAGGATTTTGGATCAGTTCAAGACAGTTGATGCGGAGTAGGAGTTGATCGGAATGCTGACAATCCGTGGTAGCTTGACAAGGCAGAGAGAAGGAGAGACTAGAGTGGTTGGTGAGTGGTCAGTGGTGAGGCTGGAGCTGGAGCTCTGCGGAGTAGCCTGTTTGGGACTAGGTGCATGCCGCTCTAGCCCATCGAAAGACTTCCTACTCTTACTTCCACTCCATCCCCAGACAACATCTCACATTCGAGTCATCGTATGATTCATCCACTGCTGCCTTGATTCAGACCATTACTCTCTACATTCGAACACTGCGCTAGGAACTCATTATTCAGTCGCAGAATATCCATGACTACCACCGTCGCCCGGCGCATTTCTCATCCAATGAAGCTGCCCGTATTAGGATCCGAGCGCTGAATCACACTTTTTGATCTTCAGATCCTTTCTTGCTAACCGTGTCTGCCGCGCCAAAGTTTTTGGGTATATCGGATCCAAGCTGAACGTTGCAAGGGCGTCCCAAGATGCGGAGACAAGAGTCAGCATGAGCCATTTTTCTAAGTCGCCAGGATTCCAACAAGAACCAGCAGCAGGCATGTTTTCTTTTGGCGCCCCCTCGATGTGCCGTTTCTGACTCTCGAGTAACGCCGGTCTTTTCTCTGTCCGGCATAGTTAGCCTCGCGTGAAATGCCAGATTCCCAGCATGCACGATCAGAGACTTGGCTTTGAAGGAGTTGGAATCCGGAGGATCGGCTGCGTTCGTTGCTGACGAGAGCTGCAAATCGGAAAAGCAATCTTTCTTTTTCCCACTTGCGGTTTTTTTGGTCGCCATTGTCAGCCTCTCTCGTCAGTCCGCTTTTGCCCAAGTACTATTGTTGTTCAATATCAAGAACGGCACTCGCGGGACGGCACGGAGGACCTTTTAGTTGAACCCACCCGACTCCTAGACGCGACCTTGCAACATCATTCTTGTCTCCTGACTGGCAGAACGAGCCCAGAATCTGCATAGAATGTAAGGAGGGTCTTACTGCGCCCGAGTGGATTCCTTGCCAGATTCTTGTGCCATACTAGGAAAGGCGCCGGTACATGATGGGACCTTTAACTTCGACGTGGAGCCATCCTCACCCACCCCCATTTCCTACTCCGGACACTTGGGCGCACGTGGGCTATAGGAATCATTTTTACTCATCAATACTACTAACTAGCGACATAACCGGTCTCTTCTGCAATGTCATTTGATCACTTCTTGCTGGTGAGTGGAAGAAGAAGCCAGTGGGTGACATATTCTTCCGTGCAGTCCGCTAGAAGCAGCCAAAATATGAGACGAAGGGTAGGGAATGTCTGAGGATTCCCAGACAAGCGTAGCATGCAGATATTGCAGAGCTTTCCACACGGAGATGGCCGAAGCGCCGAGGGAGGACCATCCAAACGAAAACGAAAACGCAATACCATTTGTGCCGACTTCGATGTGACTAGCCGTCTTGCAAAATACTAGAATCCATCTAGTCCAGTTTTCACATGAACCTCCGGCACCGCCCCTGCACCTCTGGCCAAGCTCGAACCTGGCTCCCAGAAGGGCTTCTCACCATAAACCGCCGTCCGCTTTCCTTCTCTCTCATCCGTCCTATACCCGCCTGGAATTGCTCTATGCGCCACGACGCGGTTATCCCAGAACGCAACGCTGCCAGCCTCCCAGTGCCATCGGACGCTCAGATCGTCAGCTGAGTGGAGATGTTCACGGAGAAAGTTGAGGATATGCAGTGCTTCGGCGCCCTTCAGTTCGGCAATGTTTATCACAAAGGCAGGGTTGTAGAAGAGAGACTGCTGCTTGGTCACAGGATGAGTGCGGATCTAGGACTGGTCAGTGCTTGACTGAATTGAGTGGGTGTATGAACGCACAAGAGGGTGCTCTCGTCGAATTGGTGGTCTGAATGTGGTGCCACCGCTGTTGATGGTGTTGATGTAGGTGTGCTAATGCAACTTAGTCCTGCCCAGATCTTCAGGTTCAACAAGTCATACCTCAGAGCTATGAACTCCGTGCAGTCCCTGCAGCGTCTTCTTGAAAGTCGGGCTGAGCTTATCGAACAACGCAGTCTGGCTAGCAAACACAGTATCGCCGCCTAAACGGACCCAGTCAGTCGACGCTAACGCCTTAAGATAAGCGTGAATACCATATTCTGGAGCCTTGACCATTCTGAGCATTGTGTAAGATGGTGGATTAATCTCGAAGGAGTGGTCGGAGTGAAACTCTGCGAAAGCACTACTGGAATGCTCAAAAGAACGGATGTCGCTGCAAGCCTCAGCAAATGTCATTTAGACGGGTAACATGTCTCACCCTCCACGCCCGAGAATCGTTACATGGCGAGGATCGACTTGATTGGGATATCTGTCTTGCTACAGACATCAGCTCCTGCGTGTCAACCGTATTGCGAAGTTCCAGCAGAACCTACGATCCCATAATGCTTGAACAGCTTATACTGCCCGTCCAGGTCGAGATCCTGGTCTCGGAAAAAGACAACTCCTCGCTGTTACTGGCGATTAACATTCGTCTACGGTGATCCCTTCAAGAGAGGTGAGGATACCTCAGCAGCCAACAAAGCTAACTCATCCATCTGTCCCTCGTCGAGCTTGCTCAATTGGATCCCTTGCAGCTCTATCCCAATGTACGGTGTCAGATGCTTGACTTTTGTAGCGGCCGACAAAAGTGACTTCTCAGGATCGGCGAAGAATGCGCGGTCTCGTGGGGGCTGAATTTCCTCGACCGGGGGATGAGGTGGTGTGTAGGAGAGAACCTGAGGTGTAAGACCTGTATGAGCACGGAGCATGATGTAGCTACGCGAGCAGAGAAATTCGCTTATTCGCAGGTAACAAAGAGGTGAGAGACTAACAGAGCAACACAAACTGGGTCAGAATTCTCGTAGACAGATTTGTTTTAAGCTTCTCAATCGAGCACGAGAATGTGTCTTGGATGGCGTTATGTTGCAACAGCTTATCTCGACCCCAGATTGCTCCTTCCCAGCATTGGCGTCAACGCTATGGATCGGCTTCCCTGGCCGGGCACCAACCGCCAATAACAAGACTATCAACACCACTCAGCGTTACAGGGTTGCAGGGTTACTTATCACCTCATCGCCAAGGAAAGCACGTTCTCTCAGTCAATACAAGGATTAGATTCGTCATGTCTGGGGTTGGATGGCTCCAGACTTTATCTTCCATACTTTATATCCTCGCCTCTCTTTCCTTTCGTGTTTAGTGTTTACCAACACCATGGCTCTTCTCAAGTATTCAATCGCTACCAAGTCCAAGGCAGACGAGCGCAATAATGCGCCGACCGCGGGGGATCCATCCGGCCTGCAAAAGGAGCTGGCTACCGTGGACGAGGTGCTCGCCAGGAAGATGGCCCTGGTCAACGGCGCAATTGATGAGATTGGAATGACGCCGTTTCAATGGAAACTATTCTTTCTCAATGGCTTTGGGTATGCGGTTGACTCGGTACACTTCACGCTTCCATACACAAGTTCGGAAAGTTAATTTGTGTCCAGCTCCTTGTCGTTTGTCAATCCATCGCCCAGCCAGCCGTCACTCAGGAATTTGGCAATCCCAGCGCAAAAGTCGCTGGAGTAGCTCTTGCATCGCAAATCGGTCTCCTCGTTGGCGCTGCAGTCTGGGGCTTCTCTGCCGATGTCATCGGCCGGAAACTGGCGTTCAACTCGAGTCTCTTCATCTGTGCTACCTTTGTGCTCATTGCCGGCGGCATGCCCAACTACATCTCCTTCTGTGCTATGTTTGTCACACCCTCTTTGTCTACATGTGATGTGCTGATCAGTTAGGGTTGCCATTTACTCGGCTGGCGCGGGAGGCAACTATGTCCTTGACGCGACGAATTTTCTTGAGTTTCTTCCGGTATCGCACGCCTGGCTTGTCACCTTTCTGGCCGTATGGTGGGCAGTCGGATACACCATAACCGGTCTGCTAGCATGGGCCTTCATGAGCAACTTTTCCTGCGACCCCAACGCCACAGTCGCAGAGTGCACCCGGTCAGACAACATGGGCTGGCGCTACCTCCACTTCACCTGCGGTGGCCTCGTCCTAGTGCTAAGCATTTTGCGCCTCATCGCAATCCGCATGTCCGAAACCCCCAAATGGCTCGCCAGCCAAAACCGCGACGAAGAGCTGCACAAAGTCCTTCTAGATTTATCAGAAAAATATAATCGCCCGTTTAGCCTGAAGCTAGAAGATCTCCAGACACAAGGCCGCGTCCAGGGCACCGAGAAATCCGTCTGGTCAACCCTCCGGCTAGCCAGCCACTTCACAGGCCTCTTCAGCACGAAAAAGCTCGCATACTCTACAATTATGATAATAATCAACTGGCTGTTGATCGGAACAGTGTCCCCTCTCTACAGCGTCTTCCTCCCATACTACCTCTCATCCCGCGGCGCCGACACAGGCGACAACTCAAACTACACCACCTGGCGCAACTACGCCATAAACCAAGTATCCGGCCTGGTGGGCCCCGTCATCGCCGCCGTCCTCGTCGAAACACGCCTCATTGGCAGAAGGCGAACGCTCGCAATCGGCGCCGCAGTAACAACCGCCCTGCAATTCGGGTATACGCAGGTGACGACCCCTGCTCAAAACGTCGGTGTATCTGCCGCTATCACCGCAGCATCCAATATCTTCTACGGGACCATATACGCGTATACGCCTGAGATATTACCATCCGCGCATAGAGCAACGGGGTACGGGCTCTGCGTTGTGCTTAATCGCGTAGGTGGCATTGTGGGTGTTCTTGTCGGGAGTTATGCGGATGTTACGACTGTTGTTCCGTTGTGGATCTGTGCGGGATTGTATGCGGCACTTATACTTACTAGTTTGTTGTTGCCTTTTGAGAGTCAAGGGAGGAGAAGTTTTTGATTCATATATGTGTAGGAGCGGAATTGTGGGTTTATGGGTATGGGTATGTAGGTGGTATAAATTATGGGACAAGAAAGCTCATAGATACCCCGGTATGGAAATAAACACGCTTATGATACACCCAGTACATCGGTCTCTATTTTTCACACTATAAATCTCTATATATCCCAGCTTGCACTTGCACCTGCACCTGCGTTGGTAGCACTCAAAGGTTCAAACAAACGCCCTACAGTGACCTCCCAAACGCCCCCGCCCCATTCGCACCAGGAACAGGATCAGAATGAATCCCTCCACCAGCTGCATCCGCCGCACCTGTCCCATGACCAGTCCCATGAGTCCCATCCCACCAAGGCTCAATATCATCCAGACTCGGCAGCGGGACATCCACATCCCCCTCCCCGCCCGCACTCGTATGCATGCGAAATGCAGTCGCCGCTGCACTATTCGTGTCTGGTATATTATCTGGCAAGAGGCCCAAATCTGAGTCGCGAATCCAGGAGTCTATATCTGTTGCGCCGCCGGTTGTTGTGGCTTGTGGGTTTAAGGAGAGGGGTTGGGTTTGGTGCGCGTGCGCGTGCGGTGTAGTGAGGGTTTTGAAGTCGAGATCTAGGCCAGGTGATGTGTTGAAACCTCCTGCCCCTGGACCGGCTGCAGTTGTTGGGTGTCCATGCGGGTGGAGGGAGAAGGGCGCTGATGTTGATATAGATGGGTTATGACCATGACCCGGCGGTCTCACAGTACCATTAGTAGCGCCGCCAGGGCCAGGGCCAGAAACACTCAGCCGGCTCTTCTTCCTGATACCTTCTACCTCCTCGCCTGCTCGATGGATCGCGTTCCCGATGGACTCTCGATCCCTGACTCCGTTTCCGTTCGGTG
Organism: Aspergillus stella-maris; assembly: GCF_047715825.1. Lineage (NCBI taxonomy): Eukaryota > Fungi > Ascomycota > Eurotiomycetes > Eurotiales > Aspergillaceae > Aspergillus > Aspergillus stella-maris. Next base: position 241,869 of record NW_027396821.1, on the reverse strand, counting down.
GGCCGGGGATCCGCTGGCTCCCTGGTGCTTCGACAGCGGCGACACTAACGCCCCTCTTTAGCGCGCCCGATCTTCTCATTCTCGCCTGCCATCTTCGCTGCAAGGAGACAAGGAAATCTCTTGTGCGCTTCGCATTTTCAAAGCTTTGACCTAGTTCATCGAGGGCCCTAAAGCAAAGGTTGAGGTACGCAACCATTTCAGCACCGTTACCCTCCAACCCCAGATTCGCGAACTGACTAGCTCGCGCCTTTGAGGCAGATGGCGTTGTACTTATCGTGACGTAAAGGAGGATGAGCGCAGCACTAAATATCATGCTCACGACCTGGTTGTTCATGCGCCGGAAGGAGTAGTGCTTTTCGTAGATGTGAAGGAGGCGAGCGATGGCGATGGACGATTCAATGACCATTCTGCGAGCGTGTGTATAACCGGGTCCTTGGCGGGGGGCACGAGGTTGGATATAGGATTTTGAGACCCAGGGGCGGTGCGTGAAGATCACGATTTGGTGGTATTGGAGGCTACAGGAAACTGTATTAGCATGGTGAAGAATAGGGCTGGATGAGACGTAACGTACTGGAGCATCAGAAGGTGAGGCAACCTCGGCGTGGTATCATCGTTGAGATCAACGTCCAGAATACTCGGCAGGTTCGCACGCCAAGCGAAGAGATCATCTGTAACTCTATGGCAGAACCGTTGGAGTTCATGGCGAGGAATATCAGAGCATCCGTAGAGGACATGGCCCAGTGGAGATATTATCTCCCAGAGGACCGCAAATTGTCGACTAATCAGCTCGTTCGGGTTCTTAAGCGCTTCACCGCTGAATGTTTCTTGGTTTGAGGGAAGGCCGTAAGGGTACCAGGTTCCTTCTTTGCCGACTGTTAGGCCTGAGGCTGGTTTTGGTACGGTGATGTCGCCGGCGTTCATGCGGAATGGGCGGCCGAGGTAGAAGCCCCAGAAGCTGGGAGAGTTAAGAATGTGCTTTGATTCGGAGCTACAAATAGAGAGACTCACTGGTCTGCGGCGTAGCTACCCCAGAATGCTATCCGGCGTACGTCTGCTTCGAAGGCGCTCATATCGCCCCTTTCGACGTAAGGTGTCATGTCCAAGTGAAGGCCGAGGTCGAAGGCAAGTCTCATGGACATTCCTATGTTTATCAGCATTAGAGTCGTCATCTCCGGAAAATACGATACGTACCGCTGTAGAGCCAACCACGGGCATCACGGTTCGAGGCACCTTCATGGCAGCTTAGGATAACCAATGCTTGCACCGTAGCGACGCAGGGCGAGTCCAGCTCGATCTCCAGCAGCGCCTTGGCGCGGTCCGCAAAGAACTCTGAGAGTGACTTGGGGAATGTAATGAATGTAGGGTGGTACCGTGCTTCGAAGGCACTTCCAATAGCGCACCTGCATTTGTTAGAATGGTTTAGCACTAGCTGTGCAATGAACTTACATCGCGTTTGTGAGTACCTCCGAATAGAACGGGGTATCGTCGAGATCCTCCCTCCAATTTCGTCTAGCAGTGTAGTACATCTCCTTATCGACGACATACGTACTGCAGTTCTGCCACGTAAAGTAAAGCTCGAGAAGATGATCTTCAAGAGCTTGATCAACTGACTGCCCGACCCGCAAATGGTTAAGGATGTCCTGTCCATCATGCCGGACAGTTCGTGCATCAGGGCGCTGCCGCTGCTGAGTCGCAGATACATCAACAAGATTGAGGTTCGATGTCGCACCAAAGAACCGCAGATGCCCGTCTCCAGCGATTTTCAGCGTTCCGATGCGGTGAGAGATCTGCTCAATGACGTCCTTTTCTGCTTCGTCTTCCTCGCCGCTGTCGCTATCTTCTTCTCGCTCGTTCTGTGCTTGTTGAAGGAGGACTCCAGGTTGTTGGGCGATATCTTGAGATAATTGTAGACTATCCGGGCTGTATCCGTGTTCCGGAGATGCCTGGTATTGCCCGTTCATGTTTGCGTAGAGAGAGTCTAAGCTCTCTGCGGTCGGAAGGGCAAATTCCCAACTTGCCTGAGGGAATGCGAAACCGAACGGACTCATTGTGTCCAGGTGGTTTACGGTTGGATTCGCGGTCGGAGGGTTGGCGAGAGTGTCCGGTGGTGGCAGTGTCTCAGACGTCCCGTTCGCAGCGCTACTATACACAGGAACAGGAAGCGGACTGTGAGCGGGTGGGTGCGATGGCGGGCTCGATTGGCCATTGACTCCGTCGGACACTGGCGAGTCCCTTTTCTTTACTGTCCCGCGGAGAATTTGCAATGTATCCAGGACCCGGTTGATCCCTGCTTCATCATCGGGCTTCATTGGTGGTGGCTCGAGGCCATGATCGTAGATATATTGAATGAGTTGGTCGATTCTTGCAGAGAACAGCTCTGTTGCTGCGCGGAGGGAGACTCTGGAGGAGGTTAGCTGCGACAGGTTTTCGACAGATTGCAGCGAGAGACGCGGTCGGCCAAACGAGGCCCTGGTATCTCGCATTGGAAACAATGCACGGATATGGATGGAACGTACTTCCGCTTGTCATCTCCATGCTGGTACTTGCACTGCTTCCCTTTCCGCTCGCAATTGTTGCAATGGGGTGAAGCACCGTCGCACTGTTTCCAACGCCGTCAATTTCCATTCGATTAAAAAAACACGAGATGAAAACATACTCTAATCTTACTCTCCCGACAAGGAACACAAGCAGTAGTAACGTGCTTCCTAGGAGCGCGCTTCGGCTTCTCCGACTCCTGCATCGTGTCTGATTCGATTTGAGCTAATCGATGCCGACCGAGAAATTATTGTGAGAAAAGGCAGGTCCAAAGAATCAGCCAAAATCAACAGAACATTTATCGAAAGCAAGCATGTCCGAGACCAGCTTCATGGGTATAGGGATAGGGATAGCGAGGGAGAAAGAGATGACAAAGAAGTCGACGTTGTTGGCGGACGGGGCCCGAGGCGGGGGAGGGCAAGTCCGGGGAAGAATTTATACACGGGCCATCCTGATAAACGCTTCGGCACTGGCAGCCTGAGCCAGCCCTGGCCCTGTACTCACGGGCCACTGTGCCAGACAGAGATCGGTCCGACTGGGGAATTTTGCCCCTCTGGATGCTCCCCACTGGCATTGCCCAATCACATTATGACGCTGTCTCCAACTTCTCTGCGCAGAGTAAAAACCCCCGTGTTGCTGTCACCTGACGGGGTCTTGTGTGCAGCGCAGAAGCAAAAGCCACCTTGCTTTAGGCTATATTTTACCGGCATTGTAGCGATTTGGAATTTGGGTCTTATTTTATCTAGACCAGACCCTGACTATCCATCCACTGGCATGTTCAGTGTTAGTTGACGTAACTTGACTTGAGTGGACGCGGGCGCGGGGTCGAGGTCGCCTCTAGCTTAGGAACTGATCTACCGAATCTAGAAAATTACCGACTGCGGAAGGAATATGCTCCTCAACTTAAAGACAAAGGCATTCATTCATTCAGTGCTAACCATCATAACAGGTCGGACTATACATTTGACGATCCGAGTACAGTGTATCTACTGCGTCTTCATCTCCTGGTCCTGCTCGACGTGCTCAACCTCGGGATGCTGGTGGGCAAAGTCAAGCGTGCTGACTTCTGGCAGGGCCACACTGTCCGATGTATAATGGTTAGATCGAACGTTGCAGTAGATATTTTTGGGGTGTTGACATACGCGAAAGCCTTGATCAGCTTGTACTCGTGCGTGATGGTTCCGCCGTTGGAGACAGCGCCGTCCTTGACACTGCGTGAACTTGCGTCAGTATGCATCGCTAGCTGTACGAGAAGGATGAGGTGTCTCACGCTTTGATGTCGTCGTCAGTCGCGCTGGACTTGAGTTTGATCTATGTTGGTGTTAGCATATCTGTGTCTGATGGCGAAGAAACCATGGAACGAACGATGTAGCTCGGCATGTTGACGGTGTGGGTAAGAGTAGTGAGACCTCGGATTCTATACTCTATAGTAGAAAGTGGATATGGAAAGAAGTTGGAGTCTCCCTGTGCAACGACGACACTAAATAGCAAATGTTGACACAGTTGATGAGGTGGCTTGCAGCCTGGTCTCACTGCGACGTGCCCCTCTTTAGATTGGGTGATCTGGCTACGTCATCGCAATCTACAATCTATCCGGAGATGCCCCGAGACAGTTGAGCTGATTTATCTAGCATATTTGCTTTTGTTGCTATGTCATAACAAGATAATCAAGATGATGGAGTAACTGGCGATATTATTTGTACATAATATATATTTATCTACCTTACCAGTTGCTGGTGCGCTTCAACGTCTCGTTCTGGATAACCTCGATCCAGTACCCGTCAGGGTCGAGGACGAAAGCGACGTTCTTCATGCGGCCGTCCGTCAGGCGCTTCTTCCAGTTGACGTTCAGAGACTCGAAGCGCTCGCAGGCGGCGTTGAGATCGTCGACGGAGATACCTAGATCAATCAGTATACGTTTCAAGCGGGGGTTCAAATTGTACATACAGATGTGGCCGAAACCTTGCGGCTCAGCATTACCATCGTGGTATACCTTGCCCTCCTGCTTCTCAGTGCCGTAGTTCCATGTCAACTCAAGCAGACCCTCCCACTCGGCAACGGGGTTCTTGGCACTCTCATCCGGCTTCGGGTTCGAAGCAGGGTAACCCAAGAAGTATAGGTTGAACCCGTTTTCCTTGTTCTCAATAGTGCGCAGCAGGGCCATGCCCATAGTCTCCTGGTAATACTTCAAACTCTTCTCGGCATCCTTGACACGCAGCATGGTGTGGTTCAAGCGGTACTCGTCGGTGTTCGTCTCGGTGTTGTAGTCTGCATCCTTGCGGCGGATGATCTCAACCCAGTACCCATCGGGATCCTTCGCGAAAGCAATGTGCCTCATGCGGCCCTCGGTGAGTTTCTTCTGGAAGGGGTAGCCTGCATCTTCGAGACGCTTGCAGGCAGCCTCGATGTTATCAACGGAGATGGCGATGTGGCCGAATCCGCGGTGAGGTTCTGTGTTTCCGTTCGCGATGGCATAGTTGGGGTCGTTCTCGGTGCCGTGGTTGTGGGTGAGTTCGAGGACGGCGTGACGGTCGGTCCAGTGGCGGTCGCCCTGGAGAGATTGAGCGCCGTTGTAGGCAAGGAAGTAGAGGGAGAATTTGTTCTCGGGGAAGTCGAGCTGCTGGACTTGGTTCAGACCGAGGAATTTGTAGAACTCAACTAAAGACAGCGCAATTAGTAATGAGTTTGCGATTGCGATGTGGAATTGCACTCACCCGATCGCTTAGGGTCCTTGACCCGGAGCATAGTATCTGTTTCGTAAAAGTTCCATGGTTAGTCAAATGTAAGTTCGCATGCCTGAGAAATACTTACGGTTGAGCTTGTAGGTGTTGGTGTCGGTCGCCATTGTCGCGAGAGTTCTACTTGAAGCTATGCACTGTTAGCTGATTGGCTGGCAAGCACGTAGTAGATCACGCACATGGTATAATGGAAAGTCTGGGACTGAGGACCCTGAGGATAGGCAAGGAGAAGAGAGAGCGATTCCCAAGCATGAGGAGGGGCAGCAGACTATTAGTGAGCAACAACGCAGTTGGAGGAGAAACGGCGCGGTGACACTGGCAGAAAGCTGAAAGGTGGGGTGCTGCTGCCAAAGCTATGACGCTATTCCTCCGTGAGCAATCTTCTCCGACTATCACCGTTGCCAGAGGCTGATTTTGCAATGCGACTCCTCCTACTTATTGCAAATACTGACAGCTATCGTTCAAGATGACTTGCCTCTGTACGGCACTCGAGAACTGCCACAGGATGTTGAGGCCTGTCGGACCAATAGTGGTCGAGACAGCCTTCATGTGATGCCTGAGGCAGTAAGGGTTCTGGCCGCGATAATCATTGTTTACACTGCTTGGCACCTGGGTATTCTGTCCTACACTCGAACAATGTCCTGTCTAGACACCCATTGCGGCCATGCCATCTGTGAGCTGGCCAATGTCCGACTCCCTTCGGCCATCTTTCTGGCAGTCCTTCAAGTGTTCGCTCCTTTCAAGAGTGATATGGGCCTTTCAACTATCCTAAAAGAGCCCTCGAATTCCTAGTTCATGCAGTGATACCAAGTCTCTTCTGCACCAGACCCCATCGGTTCAGGAATCTCCAGATCTTATTGAGCACCCTGAGAGCAGCTTTCTTTATCTCGAAGGCTACTCAGAGTGGTTTATATCGTCCGAGAATCCATGTGACCTTGGTCCTATCAAAAAGGCTAATCCGAAGAGAGTCTATATCGGGGTCTCCTAGCCGGCTACTACTCATCTATCGGAGTATATAGCTGAATGGCCTGGTTATGAACGTCTTCCGAAATCCGCTGGCAATTTTCTTGGTATCTTTGCTCTAGGCTGGTCCTATGTACTTTCGACTCGGCTCATAGAGCTGCGGCGGACAACGGTGGAGGATGGAACTTCTATACCGGACTTTGGGCAACATCAAATGATAACCAATCCTCCTCCCCCTCGATCGACCTTGAAAAATGTACTCCCGCAGAAGCTCAATGGTGGGCTGCACTTCTTGCTCCTGGATGCGGCTAGCAAGCTATGCTGGTTCGGGATGGGAAAAGGTACTATTCGCCCTGGGAGTGTCATCTGAACGATACCACGTTCACCAACCTGAAGCATCACGCATCTCTTCCATTTTCTAAGGATGCGTCGCCTCCGTCATCTTCTCAGGCTCAAGCATTCTTATCTAATCTGGCTCGCCAGTACAATTGCTTCGATCAGCTTCTCGCTGCTTTCACTGCTACCCTGACATTTCCCCATCACTCAAGGTTCGGCTTTCCGATCATACTGCCAGGGTTTCTGCAGCCTCCAACTATTGCACCACAAGATTTGAAGCCTTACTATGAGAATAACCTGCCGAGTTCAGATGAGATCCCACACTTCATGTGTCTTTCAAGAACTCCAAATTTTGTGACATCATGCCTGGGAAGCTGCCTCTGGGATGAATCCATAACCAGTAACCTCGTCAGCGAATGGCTCCATCCCCTCTTCAACGAGTACATACCGCGTCTTCCTCAAGAACACAAGGTCAACACACTCCTCCATATCATGGTCCACCGCAGACCAAAAATCGCATCTCTATGTCTCGACTCCGCTATATCCGGCTCATTACCTCATATAGTTCAAAAATGCCACTCACATATCCTGCGTCCATTCCTGGAAGCAAGTACCTGGACAACCTCACCACAGTCATTCATGGACCCTGAAAGGCCACGACCGATATATATTCGCTTGGTTGCTGGGGTTGTGACGTGACGAGATTCCTCGATAAATGTGCGATTACATGCAAAATGCGGACACAAAGAGTCTTATAAGTCTTGGAGATGGATGATGCAAGGTGGAACGACTTTGAGTGATACTGGGCTCCTGTATACCAGCGATGCCACCGCAAGGGTCCAATCTACGAGTCCCATATCGACATCCGCTACCTATGCTATTGATATTCTTCAATCTCTAAGAGAGGTCCGCCTTCTTCGTCCTCTACTATCGCTCTAGCTGACTTATGGACAAAAAATACAGGCTACCTCTATTCTCCTACAGATACCATCCATACTATCCCCAGCCCTTCAATTCATTCTCGTAAAAGCAAGCAGGACCTTATGCCTCAGCCAAGACGCCAGCAAAAGCGATATAACAGACGAAGAGTGCCTCTCTCCAAGAGAAACGCAGAATATTTTCACATGGACGTTCTTCAGTGATGGGATTGGGGTGGAAGAAAGGGAAATTTGGAGGCATGAATGGTTGAAGTTTCTGGTGAAGAGGGGCAACACGGTGCCTTGTTCTTCTTCTTCTTCGTCGTCGTCGTCGTCCTTGTCAGATGAATATTCTGCGAGCAAACTTGATGATGTGGTATTACTATGGCGAGATGGGATACCTACGCACGGAAGCTCCTACGAGTTTTCCGGAGGGGCTTTTGATGAAAGTTACGAATTTGATATCGGAAATCGTCTACTCGAACCATAGGCGATCCCTATGCAGTTTCAATTATTGCTGTTGGCACATATAGTACAGATTGCTCATCATCTTGCCGGAGCTAAGATATCAATCACCACCACCGCCGTTCAGAGTATCAGTCTCAGCCTCAGCTTTAAATGTCTCCCCAAGCCACTCCCCAGCAAGCGTATCCATTTCTTCCTTAGCCGGAGACACACCATTCTCGCCAGATGCCACATCAGCACTAGCTTCAGGAACAACAACAGAAGAAAGTATAACCCTCTCCTCACCGAACCCCTTCTCCCTGCCCCAGAAACAAGCGCGGCGCATAACCTCAACCATCTCGGTTGCTTGGTGCTCTAGGACGGTCTCGTTCTGGTTTCTTCTGCGGCGGTTAGGTGGTTTGGTGTCTTGGCCGGTTTCTTCTCGTTCTGATTCCGACGTTGGCGGGGGCGTAGGGCAAGAGCTCTCAGCGGGAGCCGGTTGTTGACTGGTGCGATGGAAAACATTAACCCTGGGCAGCACAACTTCCACCTTTTCAACATTCTCCCGACTATATCTGCCAGGCGGTCCAGAAGCACCATAGTCCAGTCCGTAAGGTGGCCAGCGGCTGAGTGCCTTGCGACGTCGAATTGGCGCCGCGTTACCATTATCACTATCCTGGTCCTCCAGGTAACCCAACCCCGACTCTAACCCTTGCATATATTCTGACCCCGTGTTCTCGGGAGCATAAGCATCCCAGAGCTCCGACTCCTCCGGTTCCTCGGATACAAGCAAAGGCACTGGGTTTTCAGGGCCTGTGGCATAGCGAGGGTAGACCTTGGGGGTATCCTTCCCCGGCGAACGAAGAAAGAGGATCGGCGACGCGAAGGGGTCGAAGTATTTTTCGTGCTTCTCGAAAAATCTTTCCCGTGCTTTCAAGAGCGGAACAAGGTCTCTAGGCGCATATCTCTTTTTCCTTGGTGCGTTCGGAGATGTGCAGTACTCATCCAAGCTCGTCCAGTCACACACCGGATCCAGTGCCGCGACGGCAGTGACTGAGCTCGGTTCTGTAAGTGCTAACATGAGCGCTAGAGAGCCACCAATCCCCGAGCCCATAATCCCCAGACGGGAAGGTTGAAGATGCCGCTGAACCCAGTCGAAGCCTGTTAGTGTGTCATGGACCGGTGTCGGGTAGCGGTACGTTAGATATTCTGGCAGCGCCTCTTTTCCATTCTCAATACGGACGCGCGAGTGAAGTGGTATTTGGTCTATGTTAAAGGGGATAGGACCCAGGCGATAGTTTATCGTTACTACCGTTGAAGAAGTCAGGTCTGAGAGAGTGCGAGCCGACAGACCACTATCGTCCCCTTTCCCACGACGACGAATCGACAAGCTCTTCTTCTTTGGTCCATCTTGAGATGGCGAAGGTGAAGAATCTTCTGTCCCCGGGTCTTCCTGGAAAAGCGGCCCCTGCGGAAGCCGAATAATCACATTTGCCGGCGATTGACTCTGCTTGGCGAGTTTCGGTTTAACCACACTGGCATGTCCATTAGCTCAAGCTCTAATAGATATATTTTGATATTCAACAAATACCTCAGCGTAACGAATCCATTACCACCAACATCAACATCGACATCACGTCTGATATGCGTAGACGCGGATCTCGCGGCCCCAAAAAGCCGGCCACGGTGGAGACCACGTAAAGTGGTTGAGCTTCGAACTACTAGGAACGATACACTGCAAGAATGCAGCCGCGGCAATATTATCGAGGAGCCGAAGCGCTGCATATCACCGCATAATCATCGTGTTGCGCCTGGTTCGAGGGGGTTGAGGTAAACAGGAGCTGGAGGAGCGGAAGATGGGCCAGATGCCGCTAAGCCGTGTTTGGGTAATGTTTATGCCATTGTTTTCAGGCAGAAACAGATACAATTGAGGAAGGAACGACCAGCTCTGTTGCTCCTCGCACCTTCCTTCTCTAGGTGTCTGATCCGAAAATAAATAAGAAGGAGCGACTGGCCCTTTTGTTTCCGTACCTGCCAACTTGGATACACCTGCCTTGTCTGAGCGTTCTCTGGTCTCCCAACGCTATGCCTTTCTCCGCTTGTGGACCTTTGAGCAAGCCGCGACTAAATCAAGTTGTTACAAGGCGTTGAAATTTTGTGAAGAGGAATGGAATTCTCATTCTATATAGGAGAGTATACAATGCTATGATCAACTTTGGCCGCTGAACGCAGAATGAAAGTCACAAGTCAAACCACCTCTAGGTAATACATCCTATTCAAACTGCATCGCCAGCAACCGCGACCCCTTCTCAGACGTCGCACTAACAGCCGGATCATCAATATCAAGCGCCGCCTCACTCTCATCCTGAATAGGACGAACAACTTCAAGAGAGAGGCCAGCATCCTTGGAGTAAACTCGCATACCGACCACACAAACCGCGTTCCACGGATCCGTCTTGTTGTCGAGCTCAGTGCTAAGTGAAGTCTGCAGGCTAGGCGGCCTCGTAACGGGTTCCTCGAGTGGCATATCGAGCTCCGAGTCGAACTCGAATCCTTCCAGCAGATCAGCGTCGCGGTTATGTGTGCGGCGACGGTGACGGCTGATCGAGTTCGTTGAGCGACGGTGCGACCGCGCCGAGAATGCGTCGTAGGGGCCGTGAGTTGCGACTGGGCTGTTGGCTTCGTCGAACTTAATGCTGGGCACTGAGTCGTTCTTGGGAGGCTTGCTATCCATGCCATTGCCGTTGGCCATGCCAATCATCTCGGCCGGTGACTCGACAGGGCTGTCTGTGAGAACTCGCTCTGGGCCGTGGTCAGCACATTTGCCGTTCAATGTAAGTCGGGTGGCCTTTGCAGCGAGGCGTTCCTCAGCGCGAGTCCTGCGGGCCTTGAGCTTTTGGTTGCGGATCCATTCGCGCTGGAGCCTCTTCTTGGTTTCGTCGCGGAGCCTCTTGCGCTCTGCGGCTTTGCGGCGGTACTCGCGCTCTTCGCGCTCTTGTCGCTCGATTTCGGTTTCGATTACGATGCCCTTTGCGTGTGCAAGATCGTACGAGAGACCTATTTGAACGAGTTTCTCTCGTCGCTTGGGTGCCAGGCGTCGGACAATGTCCTCAGTGGACTCGGTAGCACAGCGGTAGGCTGTAATCTTCATGAGGATGTGGTAGGTTCCGGGCTCGAGATCGACTTCCGCATTGGTGGACCTGGCGATGAGCGAGTTGTTGACGCTTCGAACAATGTAGTCGTCCTCGCCCTCTTTCTCAAGACGAAACTTGAGGACAAAGTCGTATTCGCCGATCAGACCCTTGAAGTACCGTGTGTCCAACTGAGATAAGACAAGGACAACAGGGCCGGCCTTGGTAACGTCCAGCTTGAACTTGGTGGTGTGGTAATCCGCAGACCAAGGAACATTCAAGCTTGTCCACTGTTGAGTGATCGTCCACTCCGGTCCAATTAGGCGAGTGCGGTCGAAGTGCTGGTACTTCTTGAGTAGGTCCTCGTAGGAGATCCAGAAGAACTGTAAAGCATTGTCAGTACTGATAAAACCGTCAATCCTTGGAAAACATACCCCATCGTTACCGAACTTGTGGTTCAGTTTCTCCATCCATTCGGCGGTCCACTGCTCAGACCCGTCACTCCAAGCACCACTCCATTCTTTCTTTCCCCAAGGGTTTCTGAACCGGTCAGTAGTGTTTAAGATAAACAGAGAGCTGGACGTACCTAAGCTTCACCAAGCGCACTCCGTCAATCTCCTTGACATCCATGATTGAGTAAGAATGTTGTTCGGAAATACCCTTCCTATCTCGCGGAGGTTGACGATGGTTCGGAGCAAGCCAGTTGGAATACAAACCAGTGCCGCAGCCAAACAGGAACTCCTTGTTAACTTGCATAAGCTCTTCACTCCAGAACTTATCTTTGTCAAGGATGTTGTTGGTGAGGACATCAGATGTTACGCCACCGGTTAAGTCTTCGACAGCCTCGCTGGGAGAAGTCAGTAGGGCCTTTCATCAGAATTGTAAACGTAACTCACCCGACGAATCCACCTTCTATAGCAGAGTAATCACCATGAGCTTTGGCATATGCCTTCTCCAACAACGGAAGCCAAGTCTCGTTCTCGTCCACGCACTGAGCGAAGTATAGTGCGCGAGAACCGGTCTGCCATACCTTACGGTATTCTTCTTCAGTATCGTCCCGGTTAATATCATCCCAGATTTGACGCTCGTCGATTGACTCATCGTAATCGGCAGCACGTAGGTAGAGCTTGTCATCCACGATGCATTGTTGCCAGTCGCCGTCTGAAACAAGTTAGATTGCTTCAACGACCATTTGGAAATTATCTCACCTCGATAGAAAACGAAGCCATAGACACCAACTTGTTCGTCACGGCGAACGCAGATCTTCTCAATTAATCCTTCTTTATTTCCCATTGTGCAAAGCGCAGCCATAAACCAGCAGTCGCCGTCGCGCCCTTGTCGCACATCTGAAGCGGTCGGACCATTAACGTAGAATTTGGGTTTCTCGAAAATTTCCTATAGAGGCGAGCAACAATGTTAGTTTATACCAGTTATTACTGTCGTAAGACTTACGGTAACTCTCTTGACGCCTCTTGGGCGCATCTCATCGTTCTGTTGGTCAAGCCCATCTAAGCAATTCCGCGGGCCACCTTTGAGGTCCGTTTCGATGTCGAAGTGTGGATCGGAGTATTTCTGGTTTAGTCGTCTGCATTCTTTGGCGATACGCTCAACGGCTCGGACACAGTCCTTGCGAGCTTGTTCGTAAGACTTTCCTGCATCTTGTCCTTTGACGATACCCTTGGGGATTCGTGCGGCTTTGGAGCGTGCATATGGGTTGTCTGGTAGTACAGTGTAAACCTTGCCCGGGAAGTGGGAGTTGAACGAGTCCCAGAATTGCTTCAGGTTGTCCTGGGGCGCTTGGCTGGGTCGACGCATCCTGCTGCCAGAGCGCGAGGAGAGCGGTGGTGTGTAGACCATGTCGCCATAGTCAAGGTCCTCGGGATCCAAAGTTGCCATAGCTGCAAAGGTGCACGGCGCGACAAGAACCAGGTAGAGGTTGCTAGAACAAATTACTGAGGGGGGGAAGACAAAGTTGAGCGCTGACAGACAAGCTAAACTTCGCAGCGCGCCTCGCCCTTATATATAAGTCGTTATCGCTCTTTGCAGCCCCGCATGCCCGCTTTGGCGGCTGAGCAAAAAAAGGTTCTTGGAGGAACGCGATCAATTTTCTAAATTGGGCCAATCGGCATGCAGGACATGGCGCTGGGATCACAGCCAGGGAGTCAGCAACCGACAGGGAGGCCGCTGGGCGTTTCAGATGCGGCAGATGCTTGACCTGAAGGGCCCATGGCCCGCTAACGAACCCACGCTGATCAGCCGGGGCTGAGCACGGATGCGAAAAATAGCACCGGGTCGGTTACTATACTTGAACATGAGGGTGATACTCATACGCAGAATCAGACCTTGATATTGAGCGATTTCATGCTGACGGGCTTCTATGATTGTCTCGGAGGCTTAAGTTGTTTAGGGGGCCAAAACGCGGTGCTTCGTAGGCGTCGCGGACATCTATCTAAAGTAAGAGAGCCGCATCGGAGATGTAATGCATCGTGGGTGGGACAACATGAGGGGTTAAGATTAGACCATCGAGCATGGCTGCTGAAACGATACAAGTTCAGCGCTGGAATGCAGACGCCCAAACGCAGTGGGCAAATGGGCCGTTTTTCAGGTCACTTGAACTGGCCGCTTACTGGCTCTCGCACGGAGCAGAGTTTCCCATTCATGTTAAGCTCGCATGCTAGTGTCGTATCTCAGGAGACCTTCCTTGAAAGTTGTTAGTCGCCTGAGGCTGTGTCGAGCTGAGGTCGAGGGGCCGTTCTTGCAGGGCTGAACGGAATCCACCAATAATCTCCGACCGGTTGAGAGGATGACAGCGTCGCCGAAGCCGTCTCTTCCGTGAAAAGATTTGATTTCCGTCGAAGGAACGCTAAGTACGCTCGTAAGTATCTCGAAGGAACAGTCAGACAGTCAGTGCGTCCAGATGGACATCCACATCAAAGTGATGATGGAGTGGAACTGGAAGCAGCGGGAGAAGCGGGAGGAACCAAAGGCAGCGAACCCACACGTGCTGAGACGGGGTTCCTCTTCCTTGGCGCACGGCCGATGAGACAAAAAAAGATCTCTGGCTGTGCACCTGCAGTAATGCAGTACGACTAAAGGACCTACCAGATCGTATTTGCTACTTGCTAGCTCGATCGATGGTCTGTTACTCCGCAGTATCTAAAAATGAACGTAGATAGGGGAAATGCAGTGCTTGGAATATCCATAACCTTGGTAATCTCTTCCTGCCAGATTACTCCGTAACAAACGCCTTGAACAAAAGGAATACAAGAAGTAAAGACGAGGTGGGCAAAGTAACAGGAGAATCAAATTGTGAGGCCGGCCATCGAAGATCGGTCAGCCCCCATCTCTCGTAACGATCCCTGTCTGATCCCTGTCAAACCCCTGCCCTGCCATTGGTATACCCGCGCAGATTACATATAAACAAGGAACTCATCAATCGTCAAATCAGTGAAAGCCATTGCGTCGGGTCGTCGTGCGACCAGAATAGTACGAGCTGCCGTGCTGGAAGTACGGGTGCATGCACGCCTGTTTGGCTGAAATGCGCCGAGCAGGGTCGTATTCGAGCAAGGCCTCTAGGAGGTCAAGGCCGTCTTCTTCTAGGCCAGGAACCAGATTGTGGGTTTCCTCCCGCCTCCATCTAGGGAAGCTTGACTTGTAATCAGGGAAAGAAGTGACACCTGGCCAGATTGTCTCATCCGGGGTGCCAAGAAGTCTGTATCGGGCATATTAGTACCTTTTTGTAAACATTCTAGGAGAAGCATACCTGAAGATCTTGAAGATCTCATCAATCTCCGAGTCGCCAGGGAACAACGGCTTGCGAGTGCACATCTCTGCAAAAATGGCACCACAGGACCACATGTCGACGCCAGTCGAGTACTGACGGCCACCCAAAAGGATCTCAGGGGAACGGTACCATAATGTAACCACCTGAGAAAAGGTCAGCGATGCCCAGGAACAAGAAGGCAAGAAAAGGAAGTACCTCATGAGTGTATGTTCTGAGGGGAACACCAAACGCCCTTGCCAGTCCGAAATCCGCCAACTTCAAGTTGCCCTCACGGTCAATCAGAAGGTTCTGAGGCTTCAGATCGCGGTGCAGGATTCGGTGGCTGTGGCAGTAGCGGATTCCTTCAATCAATTGTGCCATGAACTTCTTGACCATGGCCTCTCCCAGCCCCAAGTTCTTGCTCAGAGAAGAGCCATCGGGCAAGGCCCGCCCACGTCCACCTTCACTGACCGGCAGTGCCTCCATGTACTTCTTCAGATCGAGGTCGAGGAACTCGAAGACAAGGTAGAGCTTGTGTCCGTCCGCATGCACGATGTTGAAAAGCCGAACGATATTGGGATCATTCATTTCCTTAAGCAGAGAGATCTCACGGATCGCAGTGCTGGGTACGCCTTCATCTTCAGCTTCAAGTCGGATTTTCTTCAACGCAACGATACGGTTCGGGTGGGTGAGTTCACGGGCTTTGTATACGACACCGTAGGTACCTATAAAAGGAGTGGTTAAAACTTGAATCGACCAACATGGCAAGAAAAACGTCACGGTGCTTCACAATAGCCACATACCCTCGCCGATCTTCTCGATCTTCTGATAATTCTCCATGTTGATCACCGAGCAATTACTGCTTTTCGAAATCGAAATGACACGGAGCGATCGTGTGTTCTGGGCTCAAGTAGAACTGGGACGGAGTGTTGAGAAGCAGAGTCCACCGGCGTCGTGGGGTGCAGGATACAAGTCAGACTGCAGGGTAGCACTGAGATGTTGCCCGGGGACGAGGCGCAGAAAAACAACGACTGCGGAGGCCAGGGATCGGTCGGTCTGCGAGGGACCAGGGTATATCGGGAGGACGAGCAAGGGGTACTCCCAATTTTCAATCCAGGGCGAGTGATATCCGACGATAACTGAAAATACTTACCTGCGTCGGTCGTGTCGGCGAATTCCTGGTCAATTGAAGGTCGTGGATTTCGTTTCTCTGGTGGGGGATCGAAACGAAGGCGGTCAATTGTACACAAACAAACCCGCGTTTGGAGAAGGCGGTGGGCGCGTCGGCACCTGACTTCAAAGAACCTCATTTTAGGCCCTTGAGCTAGTACTAGTCGTCTATTTATGGAAATGTATGTATTTAGTGGGCTCAATTGGATCTTATTCTTTGTTGATTATTCCAGGAAGTAAGTTACGGGACAACAAGTCAAAAGATGGCGATGCGGACCACGATAAAGTGCGCCCTTGTTTGCCACCCGCATTGTTTAGGTTCAGATAGCTAAACTGGAAAAGGTTTAGGCGGTAACAGCCCGGCTGGCGCAATTGGTCAGCGCGTATGACTTTTATGCATCTATAGCAATCATAAGGTTGGGAGTTCGAGCCTCCCGTCGGGCGTACTCTTTTTGCTTTGTTTTTGGCGGTACTGTCACAGTGCGTAGGACAGCTTTGGGATGAATCAGGTAACAAACTACTCTGCTGGATGGGTGTCCTGTTGCAAAGCCGGTGCTATATATTAGTGACTGCCGTACTACTTATAGACCCCATCACTATTTCGGAAACAGCTACCACCAACAGGCTCGCATCGGAACTATGCCTCTTCCTCTTCCACATCCGCAGTAGCCTCAGGGCTGAGTTGCCGAATTTTATGCCAAGGATCAAAAAGGTCCTTGTTATCAGGTGCTGAGCAGTCCCGCAGCTCGTACTCGTCCCGTAGAAGTGCATCTCGAATCGTACGCTGATGCTCTCTGAACGGGATGGTTCCCGTGTCCATGCCTGCAAGCACATCATAGTGGAACTGATGATGCTCGTACTTTAGCTGCTCGGCAAACGATCGCTCCTTCAAGGTCGGGACATATTCATAAAGGTAACTGAACTGGACCGCGAGGTGGATTGACAAGTCGGGGTTCTCTATACTGGCCTCGACCAGCCAGCTCTCGATCAAACTGTTGAGCAAGTCTGGCAGTCGTGGGAAAGACAGCTGTTTGTCTGATGATCGACTTTCCATACCTTCCCCCCCGAGGACACGTTCAACAGTGGGACGCTCGAGGATGGAGTCGGCTGACAAAGAGAATTTCCAGTCCGATGCCTTGAGAAGAACAAGTTCCGTATCGGAGCTCGGTGATTGAAGCTGTAGTATCCGGGGATTTTCGACCTCTGCGTTGCCAATTCGAGGGGCGCACTGCATATCAGCGACCCATTCCAATGATTGAAGACAGTCGGCGGCTATGTCCATGTCGAGTACAAGTAAACATAGGCTGAAAACCACGGTGGGGACGCCGTAGTAATGGAGGGCATCTTCAAACCAAACGACATAGGGGATTCCGTTCTGCTCCAACAAGAGACAAGGGTCGTATCGCGCCTCTATATGGGGCCTCTTCGACATGGCGCCTAGGATTTAGTGCGTACCAAGTATGATGGTGTGGGTTAAGTGGTTGGCAGTAACGTTCTCGTCGAGGGTAGTTACCTAGTGGTGGCCGTATGACCGAAGACGTTGATTTTGTTGTTCTCCGAGGATAAACTCCTGCTGCCCGTCAGCTACTGCGGGCATCTGCCGACTTCAACGTCGAAGCCCGGACGAATCACACCACGTATAAGCTTGGAGCCATCCGTATTGACATCGAGATTCTGGCCCCTCCTGCTCTTTTCAAGGAGCCATTTGATGAGAGCACCGAAGTCATTATCGTTGGGAACATCAAGGTTCTCAAGCCGGCCCTGATCCTGAACTCGAAGTGTCGTGCCATTCAAGGGCGACCCAGCACTTCTAAAAGGAACACGGACCTTGAAGACATCCTATTCCTGTTGAGGTACTGCGCCAACCATCCACAATTTCTTCCAAGGGCTTCAGAGGTTCCAAACGCAACCAAAGAATTTGTTGGATCCTTTATCAACACCTACCAGCGGGAGCACCTATGGACTAATGCTGGTTACGATCTGGCTGCGGGTAGGTTTGCTGATAATTATATCGGAGGAGAGCCGCTGCTGACGTCCTGTAATTAGGTTGTTTTACCGGACCTTGAACCACCCGACCTTGAACCCAACTTGAGTCGATTTTAGAGACAGCCGAAGGGGTGTGGGTTGATGAATACTATGCTTATCACCTACGTTTACTGGCTCCAGGAGAGATGGCGAGATGGAGGAAGCGAGGAGAAATAACCTCCATCGAAAGGGTTCTTTGGCCTTACGGCTTTTTTTTTTTTTTTTTCTTTTTTGTGATGTCGTAAATGTTGTTTTGCAGTTGCATGGTCCCTTTAGTTACACAAATTGATCGCGAAGCTCTTTGCAGCCTAAAATCCTGGTCTTTATTCTCCAATGTTAAGGAGTCTAGTGCTTTGCTTCCGGAAATCCATAAGTTCGTGCCACTGATAAATGACTTCCCTACTCTTTCTTAGCCCAAGTATCTCTTGACGGAATAATCCTCTCAAGCGCCATCTGATCAAACGCGCGATAATGCCCATGGCCCACAGGCAACTCCTCCTTAAAGCCCACACTTCGAATCTTATCCAAACTCATCTCCCGATTCCGATCCAGCAGCATAAAGCCGGCCTTAACAAACACCCAAGT
The DNA here is from genome assembly GCF_047715825.1 of Aspergillus stella-maris. NCBI lineage: Eukaryota > Fungi > Ascomycota > Eurotiomycetes > Eurotiales > Aspergillaceae > Aspergillus > Aspergillus stella-maris. Next base: position 223,262 of record NW_027396821.1, on the reverse strand, counting down.
TGCCTCCCCAATAACCCTTTCCTGAAGCCCATACTCTTCACACATCTTCGCATACTCACCCAGGTGCTCATTCCACCACTTATCAATCTCTCCCCACTCTTTACCCGTCTCAGCATGATTAGGGCCTGTCCCTTCGAGCCCAAAGTAGGAGGCTAAGATGGGCCACTTCTTCGACCAGGGTCCTGGCGTTGCGGTGTCGGCTATGTTGAAGGCTTCGCCATCTGCTTTCTCGGGTTCGAGGACTGAGAGATAAATCTCGGCTCGGGTGATGATGTCCTGCGAGGAGTCGGTGTAGGTGTATAAAAAGTTCTTTGTGCCGGGGAAGGAAATCCGCGCGCCGGGGCCATTGACGTAGCGGTATAGAGAAAGGTAGAGAGCGATTGGTTCAACGTATGTCATGCTTGTGACTGCGGGGACGTGGCCTTGTGCTATGTTAGTATATTGGATGCGGTTTCTCAATTATCGGGGGGTCTATGGCTAGGGCATACCGATGATTTGGTCCGGGCGGACCTCGCACCACTTCCATTGCTTGCCTTTTACAGCATCCTTGATCAGATCGACCTGGGGGTAGTAGAAAATTTCATCGCCCCATGGAGATGGGATGCGAGGCTGGTCTTCTTTCAATGGGGGGTTGACCCGATCTTGTCCATATAGCGGAAGACAGCGACACCATAGTTCTACCCACTAGTTAATCCTACCTTCAGAACTATCATATGAGAGGGATAGGCTTACATTGGTTCCAATTTGTAAGAGGAAGAACTTCATATTCGTGCAAAGCTGATCAGACGCATGAACTGCGTTCGACGTCATGTGCACATTGATGTCCTTGATGTCCATGACATTCTCGCTGTAGGCGGTGGCATTGGCATATGCTATTGGAATTTTTTGCATCAACAAATGGAGCGACAGAGCAAAACTGTCAGTGGAGGGCTCAAAGTACCGAGATAATAAACTTGGGTGACCTCCTCAAGGCCAGGAATCTTGCTCTGCATCTGCTGCTTGACATCGTCTAGACTCGCCCGCAAGTCAATCCCCGAGTATAGTTCCAGACGAGGATCCGACGGCAGCCCGCTATCCTCTACTGTCCGCGGACGGTGAGTCAGTGCGATAATTCGCGAGAAAGTCGTTGACGAGGGGTACGAGAGGAGGTTCTTCGTAACAGCCCATCCCGAGATACCACTGGCACCAAAGACAAGGGCAACATTGTTCTGAGATTTAGCCATAACTTAGTAAATTAGATCTTGCGTCCGCTTGAATTGAACGCATCAATTGAAATGGACAGAAGCGAGGGGACCCCAAATACAGACACCGTTCGCGCTTCAGCGTCATTTATATGGGGACAAACCCTCCCCCATCATATAGTGTGAAAAGTGGATAAGCACCCTGTTTAGGACTTTGTGCCAGCTGTTCGCGATAGGCCTTCCGAAGCCGCGACACGACGTCTAGACTATGGGGTGCAAACGGAATAGTCGCGGGCCATAGTTGGTAGGTGATCGTCATGTACTAATTGCGTATCAACGTGGGCTTACGGTGGGAACTTGCGAGGTCTAGTCTATAAATGTCAGTGAAACAAGTGAAGTGCATTTGATTAGCCCATATACCCTTAGTCCCACCGCTCAAGAAGCGCCGTCAACCTGGTCCGGCTTCCTGCGCCGACAGCTAAGCGGGGTACCTGACTCGGTGAGAAGGACCCCTGCTGCGCTTATATTAATCCTTTGTCCATGACTCCATGTTGGTTGTTGGTCGTCTAGTATTGGCCGCATTCATCACGGTGGAGAATAACGTACCGGGGCATGAAACGGATCCGCGCATCCCGTAGGGGTCGTTGCTGGTTAGGGTTAAGCGGCTCAACAGGGATCTATACAACGGCGTACTTCTGTCGCCCTTGATTGCCGCTAAGGATACCACCCTGATATTTCGAAGGTATGGAAAATTGCCAAGCGACATCGTGCCACCGTTGGAATTGCGTAGTGTGTTCCAAGTTATCTTAGCGAGATGAGCTCTGTGTTATATGGAGCAGTACTTTCCTAGCGACGCTTAATCTTCGATCGTAAGGGAAAGTGCGTACCTACCTACCTACCTACCTAAAGTATTTGCCGCCCAAGTTCTCCTGTACAATAGCGTCATAAATTTCGTAGGCCTTGAACTCCCAACTCAGCATTGCCACTACCCCTATTTGTGTCCAAAGGTACTAGTCTCAATGTACATTCTACCCTCGAACGATTATAAAGTTTTACTAAAGCACATTGGCGGTTCATATGTAATGGCCATTGTGAGCCCTGAACTGGACCGCAAGGATACTTAACATGCACCCTCTCACTATGTCACCACTCGAAAAGAGGGAAATAGTATCTGGATCAAGGCAGGCATCCGTACTCGGTGTAGGGGGTGCATTCGTCGCCTTTATTTCTGCCATTGTTGCAGCCCGGGTCTATGTTCGACTGGTGATACTCAGAGCACTGGGCACCGATGACAGTAAGAACACTTCCTCCTGCGATCCTCGGTTCGAAAGCTTCAACGTACAAGGTGCTCGATGGCAATGTCTCCTACCATGCGGGTACGAAGAGCTATCCTTGAGACTACAAGGGTGCAGCGACTTCCGTATCATTCTCAGATCGGCATCAGACAAGAGCCCAGAGGAATGGAGAAAAACGATTGAATACGCTGCCGAAGAACTCCAAAAGGCCGAGGAAAGGGGTCCGGACTTCAGGTGGAGCCATGAGGCCAAAGGAAGCCCCGTGGTCGTGGCGTTTGATTGAAAGGTGAAAGTTTTCTACCATGTCAACTACAAAGCTGAGCCATCACCCTCGATCTCCGATGCATACCCTCAATGCTCGAAAGTTACCGAGATGTGCAAGGAGCTGGATCCTATTCGCCGTCTCATTCAGCTCATTGACAGTGATGCACACATTAATCTAGACGACAAGGAATCCCGCGAGGCATTCGAGAGCTGGTTATGTTCATTCTCCAACCCGGAGAGCAAACTGGAAGATTGGAACAGCATTACAACCAGGTTGATCCAGGTAGTTAAGGTATCGGCTTTGAATGAGGACGCCGGCTCGGCTACCTAAATTCAAGCTTGCCTTTCCACATCTCCACGTGTTTTTGCGTTTCTTTTGGGAGCGTATAGCGCAACGTCCTTCTGACATTGAAACTTGGTGGCCTTTCCTTCTTTTCTTTTCTCCAAGTTGTGTATCTGCTTTCTCTCTCGGAAAACCAGATCAAAAATGTATCTACTGATGACTCTTATGTATGCAATGATCAGCACAGTCTACAAATAGTAAAAGGCTCTACTAGCAAAAATATGAATATCCAAGCAATAGACCTGGAAGTTCCTTGCCTTTTCACCGAATTGTTCAAT